>NW_006281786.1:0-287 GCF_000327345.1 Myotis davidii | reverse complement strand
CTGGGCGAGTCTATTTTTAAGAAGGACTGTTGATATTTGGCTCTGTTGACTAATGAGTTTGCCGACCACTGCCTAGCGTAGACAAAGGGAGGTGGAGGCAACTAGAGCAGGCCCAAGCCCATATTTTTAAATAACCCAATAGGAGACAGCAAGACCTAGGCAACCTATTAGGAAATTGGTGATCAAATAATACTCAGCCAATGAGGAACTGGAGTAGGGAACAGGCTTGTTCCTTGCCCCACATGTGATCCTGTAAAAAGGGCTCCCACTCTCGAGAGTGTTATTAA
>NW_006281785.1:0-399 GCF_000327345.1 Myotis davidii | reverse complement strand
TTCCTATACTCCTTTCCACAGGTGTCTGTGAATATTCCTCATGCCGAGGCGTAGGCTGCTGTACTGCCACCCACATTGCTCTAATGCTGCTCACTACCATCCCCTATTTCTCCAAGATTTCCTCTTCCTCCTGGGCCAGTAGGAGAGGCCTGCTCCTTATCAGTATCTTAGGGTGCAAAGTGTGGGCCACAGAGCTGGAGGAATCCATGTTTTGCAGCCTTGTCAGAGGTTCTTCAATCCTTTTATCCATTTAGGTTTTCTAAGGAGAGCACCTCATTTGTTTACCCTACCTAACTGGAAAATAGAGCAGCATGCCCTGAAGAAGGAAGCCAGTGCTTCATTTTGTATGCAGTTCACTTCACCGATTTTATGCACTTATGGTCATAGACACTCTGGGAA
>NW_006281784.1:569-1007 GCF_000327345.1 Myotis davidii | reverse complement strand
AAATCATGAAATATTTCTAAATGAATGATAATGGGTATACTTTATAATAAAGGGACTGTGAGAAATATTTATAGCCTTAAATATATATTAAGAAAAAAATGCTGGAATTAATTATTCAAACATGTAATTAAAACGGTAGAACCCTAGCCAGTTTAGCTCAGTGGATAGAGCATCGTCCCTCAGACTGAAGGGTCCCAGGACAGGTACCTCAGTTGCAGGCTTGATCCCTGGCCCTGGTCCAGCATGTGTGAGAGGCAACCAATTGATGTGTCTCTCACATCAATGTTTCTTTCTCTCTGTCACTCCCCCTCCCTTCCACTCTCTCTAAAAAATCAATGGATAAATATCCTGGGTGAGAATTAACAAAAAAAACCCCACAACAACAATAAACAAACAAATAAAAAAAGAAGGTAGAGAGGAATAAAAAATAAAAAAACA
>NW_006281784.1:0-383 GCF_000327345.1 Myotis davidii | reverse complement strand
TCAGTAGGGGGTGTGCAGGAGGCAGCTGATCGATGTTTCTCGCTCATCGATGTTTCTAACTATCTCTCTCCCTTCCTCTCTGTAAAAAATCAATAAAATATATTAAAAAACAAACAGTACAAGTAATAAAATAATATAATGAGTAGAAATGGATAAAATATAAATGCAATAAAGAGGATTAGCAAAGTTAAAATTGGTTTATAGAAAAGTCTGACAAAATTTAAAATTATCCAAAAGATTAAGGTAAAAAGTGAGTTTTAAAACCATAAAAGGACTTTGTTAGTTTAAAAGAGAATGAAAAGATCCTAGAGAAAACAAAATACATCCTAGAGAAAATAAAATACATCCTAGAGGCTCAGAGCTAAAGCTGGCCCAGAATTAAA
>NW_006281783.1:0-347 GCF_000327345.1 Myotis davidii | reverse complement strand
ACCCAGCCTGGAAGACCTCTTCAATTCCTGTTCGAGGTTCACAATGAAAACTGTACTTATGTCCGCTGACCAGATGATCAGTAGAATTGAATATGTGCATACAAAGAATTTTATACACAGAGACATTAAACCAGATAACCCTAATGGGTGTATTGGGCGTCACTGTAATAAGTTATTCCTTATTGATTTTGGTTTGGCCAAAAAGTACAGAGACAACAGGACAAGGCAACACATACCATACAGAGAAGATAAAAATCTCACTGGCACTGCCCGATACGCTAGCATCAATGCACATCTTGGTATAGAACAGAGGTGAGTTTGACAGTTGAATGTGTTAATAAAATTCA
>NW_006281782.1:0-514 GCF_000327345.1 Myotis davidii | reverse complement strand
AAAAAAAAAAAAAAAAAAAAAAAACCCCAAAAACCGAGTTTCCAGAAGCAGCATGTTTCGTAAATTATAGTTTTGGGTCTCGGGGTCACGGAGTTGGCAGAAACACATTATTCTAGAGCCCTCGGGTCTGGAAGGAGGAACCGGGGTCGGACTTAGGCGTCTTATTTTAAATCACAATTTTTGGGGGGACACGTGAACCGGAGCCCTCTGACCTTGGGGGTCTGCTAGGACTCACTGGGGCCCTGGCCCCCGGACACCCCCATCTCCCCCCAAGAATGGCTTTTGAACACACACACACGAGGTGCAGCCCTAATTAGAATTCCAGGGATAGCCCAGCCTGTGTGGCCCAATGGTTGAGCGTCCACCTAGGAACCAGGAGTTCAGGGTTCGATTCCCGGTCAGGGGCCCGGGCCCGGGTTTGCAGGTGGATCCCCAATAGGTGGGTGCAGGAGGCAGCTGCCCATGATTCTCTCCCCTCATCAATGTCTCTCTCTCTCCCTCTCCCTTCCTCTCT
>NW_006281781.1:0-229 GCF_000327345.1 Myotis davidii | reverse complement strand
ATTCCATACATAATCCTATACTGTATACTTTATAAACCAATAAAAATTTACAATTTTTAATTATAAACCTGTGTTTTCTATCAAAATTACTTCTTGCGTGAATTTTGGGACACCCTTTATATAAAAACCCTAGAGCCGTCACATCCAAAATGACCGGAGGGACGACGGAACACTAGGCGAGGGACCTGAGAGAGCGGGAGCTAATCAATCCACGGCAGCAGAGACTGGT
>NW_006281780.1:0-678 GCF_000327345.1 Myotis davidii | reverse complement strand
AAGAACATCTGAGTGATGCAGGCATCAAGTGAACGGCAGAGATCCACGGCAGCTAACATAGCCAGAGAATAATACATGGGCTTATGAAGACTGTGTTCAACTTTGATGACAGCAAGGATGATAACATTACCCAGGACTGAGGTACTATAAAGAAGACAGAGGAGCAAGGCCATCCAAAAGTCCTTCTCTGGCATTGCTGGAATCCCAGTCAAGGTGAAGCACTGGTGGTTATCAGTAGTTTGGTTTAGTGACAACATAGTGCAATAGAAGTTAGAATCAGTGGCAGTAGTATTAAGATGGTAGTCATAAGAGAGGATAACTTAAATATTATTTGAACACATCTGTGTCCACAGTCTGATATAAAAACAAATGGCCCTGCCCCATGAAGCAATATTTCTCACTGAAGCAATGTTTCTATTACTGAACATCATATATTAAAATACCTAAGAGAAAAAACAACAACCTTCAACCAAGAGACTATCTTGGTTTGAATCGTGGTTCTGCAACCTTAGACAAGTTACCTAATAACCTCTATGGTTCATTCAATATGGATATAATCCATCTGGAAACATCAAGGAGTTAGCTGTCTTGCCTCTTTGCTAAGGAAAAATTTGACATTGTATATTTATATGGGTAATGAATACTGATGCCAATAATTATACAGGAAATATTAGCAAG
>NW_006281779.1:0-266 GCF_000327345.1 Myotis davidii | reverse complement strand
ACAGCAACATCAAACAGACTGTCAAACTACAGTTGGAAGGACGGGAGGGTTGGGAGGGTGTGCAAGAGATCAACTGAAGGACTTGTATGCATGCATATAGGCTCAACCAATGGACACAAGACAGTGGGGGTGTATGGAGGCCAGGGAAAGGTCAAGGGGGGAGGAAACAGAAAAGATATATAATACTCTTTGTAATTTTATCAGAAATTAAACAAAATTTTTTAAAAAAAATTTTGACTCCCAGATTGACCTGTTTGAATATTTAT
>NW_006281778.1:0-217 GCF_000327345.1 Myotis davidii | reverse complement strand
CTGGGGCAAGGTAGAGGGCGTAGTCCTCACCCTTTCAAAATCAATTTTTTTGTAAATATATTATTTTGTTCCCCTTCTTTCTCTTCTTATCCACTCATCCCTTTCCTACTTCCCCTATACTGAACTGAGGTCCTCCTCATATTTATCCAATTCTTTGTTTTTTTGTTTTTCTCTTTGTTTTGTCTTTATTTTATTTTTTATTTTTTTATTGCTTAAA
>NW_006281777.1:0-572 GCF_000327345.1 Myotis davidii | reverse complement strand
GGCAACCAATTGGTGTGTCTCTCTCACATTAATATTTCTCTCTTCCCACCCCTTTCTCCCTCCCTTCCTTTCACTCTCTCTGAAAAGCAATGGAAAAATATCCTTGGGTGAGGATGAACAAACTAACAAAAAAAGAGATGTGGTTACATACTATACAATGGAATATTATTTGGCCATTTGCAACAACATAGATGAACCTAGAGGATATTATGCTAAGTGAAGTAAGTCAGACAGAAAAACAAATACTATATGATTTTACTTATATGTGGAATCTGAAAAACAAAATAAATGAAAAAAACAAAACAGAAACAAATCATAGATACAGAGAACAAACTGATGATTGCCATATGGGAAGGCGTTTGGGGGCTGGGTAAGAAAGATGACGTGTTAAAGTATAAATTGATAGTTATAAAATAGTACAGCATAGGGAATATAATCAATAATATTGTAATAAGTATGTATGGTGCCAGGTGTGCACTAGACTTATCAGAGAGATCACTTCATAAATTATATAAATGTCTAACCACTATGCTATAAACCTGAAACTTATCTATAATAATAAAAGCATAATA
>NW_006281776.1:1181-2762 GCF_000327345.1 Myotis davidii | reverse complement strand
TTAGAATGATGAAATGATCAAACATGTATGTAAGAACATCAGTGCCATTATTGAATAGATAAGAAAGAGAAGAGTTGCCAGCAAATAAAAAAAAAAAAAAGATAATGATAATGTTACAGGGTGTGGGATTGAGCCATGGAAAGGGTTACAGAATGTTACAGAATGTGCTAAGGGGAGGAAATGAGACATGAGAAATTGAATGTGCTGGGAGAGGGGACTGATGTATGAAGAGGGATTGTGTCAGGATATGGAGAAGGATTGTGACAGGGTTAGGAACCATGGAAGAAAATTTGCTAGAATGTCTTAGAAAAACAATGTGTTTTGATACGCTCCAGCCAGGTGTGACTCTGTTTACGCCCCCTTTGTACTTATGAACTTTTTGTGAACTTCTAAGGAACAGCAAATGAAATGCTTTGTATTTTTTTTCTAACACGGTTTTGATATAAAGGATCATACTGCATCTTTGGTCTCTGCCACATGCTCCGAAGCTCCCAGAGGGGGAGATAGGTGCTGTGGTCAGCTGGCCAGCTTAATAAAGGCTCTTAAATTTAAATTCTGAGTCGGTGGTCTATTTTGCTGAGCCAACCCATAACAATAAGAGTCTTAATAAAAGGATATAGTAATAGTTGAGTAGAAAATTATATCTCTTTTATCCTAACTAACATTTTAGGAAAGGCAAGGTTTTAAGGTAATTCTTATTCTAGATTTTATTTTCTCTTCAAATCTGTATAATTAAACCATGTTCTGTGGAAGGCTGTTTTCTTTGTGGCCTTTGGTTTAAGATACCCTTTCTAAAGATGTAAATTTCTCTGCAATTCACCAGATTTCTAAAATGAGCAATGGGTGCTCTTTGTGACTGGCCCTGAGTACTGTTTGGAGTTATCAATGATCCACAGCTTGTAGGTTGCTGATTGCCTTTGGAAAGGACCAAGATGTGTGTCAGGTCTGGTTTTCCTACCCCAGGGTCCAGAAGGAGATCAGGCAGACTCAGAGCCTGCAGAGATCTGCCTCTGCCTGCAAGCTGATTGTTATTTTCAGTCTTAAACAGCCTCAGGATACCAACCACAGCAAGGTGTAGACTCCACTGGATGAAGGGAGAGGTTTTTCAACAGGGTGGTGCAATTGCTTCCCCCAGGCAAAAGCTGCCTGGATGTCAAAGTTCCTGGAGAAAGAGATGCCCTCTCCAGTGTGAGGGAAGGACTCAGCACAGGAAACTGGGGCAGCTGCATTCTGAGCTCTAACCCCAGAGCCCCCCACCCTGGTTTGTGCTTATATAGCTCCAGTCCACTCTGCCCTCCCTCTGCTGGAACTCAAGGTGAATGGCTGCACACAAAATTTTGTGTGTTGGCCCTTTAAGAGGATGCCTGCATTTCCAGCCATCTCTCCCTGGTAGACAGCAACGCTGCTGCTTTTAGCCCATTGTACGCCATAAGTGTCTGTAGATGAAAGGGGCAGACCTTCCCCACATGCCAAATGTGCCTATAAAACAAAAAATGTTTTCCCTAAGCGGCAGCACTGAACAACTTTAAAATCCTTTTACATTAGATTTTTCAGCTGAAAATGTTCAAGAACACCCAAATT
>NW_006281776.1:0-884 GCF_000327345.1 Myotis davidii | reverse complement strand
AGCTGTGCTGCTGATCTATGCCCCTATGCTGGGGATATCCATTATGCATCATTTTGGGACACATGTTCCACCCACGGTGCACATTATCATGGGCTATATATACCTATTGATCCCTCCTGTTCTCAGCCTGTTTTATGCACTGTTGAAGTCCAGGAGATAGGCATCTGCACTTTGGGTGATCTACTGAAATTATAGCCCAGAGAACTTTAGAGTCATTTATAGATTTCTGTAATTATTCCTATGAAATTAACTTCTAACTGGAGCAGAGGAAATATTATATATATATAATGTTTCTGAGAAATATTCCTGTGTTTACAATCCTCATACACTTGTTTGTCTCTCTCACTATTCTAGAATTTTTTGAACAATATCTTATGACCTTTTATTTACCACAAGTAACTAAACTAAGATAGGTAATAAATAATTGTACAAATAAAGAGTGCATTCTCAATAATCTATATAATCAGGAACCCTCAATATTCATGGAAATCAGTGATTTGTTAAAATATCAGTGATTTGTTAAAAATATAAGGCATTCCATGATTTTTTACAACCTATCCTTGAAATTATGTTTAGTTTTCTCAGCTTTCATTTATGAGAGTTTTAACTTGCTTAGTATGACTTTAAAAGTATATTATTCTACTTTACCATGTATATAACCTAACTTCTTTGAATCCATTGACAAGTATACAGTAAAACTTAGGTAACAAAGCAGAAAATTACAGAATAGATTGAAATCACCATTAACTAGTATTTTGATATGCCAATAGTACTCTTTGTCTCACAATTTTACTTGCTGATCAGGATTTTGCTGCGTTATGAAATTACCAGGTATATAACTTAAATAAACTAGTCTATTAACTCTTAGTAGCTGTTGGAAAGAG
>NW_006281775.1:0-305 GCF_000327345.1 Myotis davidii | reverse complement strand
GAAGATATCAAGGGAGAGATCAATAGAAATACAATCATACTAGGGGACTTCAATACCCCACTGACATCACTGGATGAATCCTCTAAACAAAAAATCAGCAAAGAAACAGCAATCCTAAATGACTCACTAGATCAGATGGACTTAATTGACATCTTCAGAATATTTCATCCCAAAGCTACAGAATATACATTCTTCTCCAGTGTACATGGGACATTTTCAAAGGTAGAGCAATATTAGGATGTGAAGAGACAAATCCACACAGGCAAAGTCTTTTCAAATTCAAGAGAATAGAAATCATAACAAGC
>NW_006281774.1:0-397 GCF_000327345.1 Myotis davidii | reverse complement strand
TGAATAACCAGGGAGATCTGGGAATAATGCCAAACACCGTGACATAAAGTTTTAAAGAACAAGAGCAGGTGGAGAGTTTGCCTTTATAGAACATTTCATATTGCCTGGGCAAGACAGACCAAGGGTCAACAACTGTTGCTCAAAGCAGCCAAAACGGTGTATCTATTCTAAAGATCAGAATCGTCTACTCACTAGACCTCATCCATAACTCACCACAGTTCATAATAACTACTAATCCTATATAATAAAGAGCTAATATGCAAATAGTTGTCACACCCTCGCACCCTAGCGCTGGGGCCGGGGGACCTGAGGCCAGGCTGGGGGACCTGAGGCTGTATCTCCCGCCCCAGTGCCTGGGCCCGGGGACCTGAGGCTGTGCCAGGGGATCTGAGGCCAT
>NW_006281773.1:0-251 GCF_000327345.1 Myotis davidii | reverse complement strand
CAGCACTAAGGATATCTGACTGATGGCTTAGGCAGACAGTCAGGCATCTCCCAAGGGCTTCTGGACTGTAAGAGGGTGCAGGCCAGGCTGAGTGACTGCCCCCTGACCGCCCAAGTGCACAAATTTTGTGCACCAAGCCTCTAGTATTTAATATCTCCTTCAGACAGACACAGTTTGGAGGGTGCTTTTCCCCAGTGAGAAAAACAGAAATCATGACATTGAACACAAACCAGTTTTAGATTGAAGAGCCA
>NW_006281772.1:0-408 GCF_000327345.1 Myotis davidii | reverse complement strand
GTTGTGAATTGCCCATTTTTGTGCTTAAAATCATGGTGATCAGGTCCAGATGGTTGAAAATCCTGAGTCACTGCGCAGTGACCCCACGAGGAGGTTCTAAGAGCTTCCGTCCGACCCCGGAGGAGAAGCACCTGCCACAGGCCCTGGAGAGGCCTTGTCCCCAGCAGACCCGCAGCTTCACGTCTCGGGGTGACCAGCCTGGGGGCCACGTGAGGAAGCAGAGACCCAGCTCCGATGGTCACACGGACAATGGGCCTCCCAACCTTTGGGCCAAGATTCAGGCAGTTTTCACTGAAACCAATGGAGGCTGGAGGGGAATTAAATCATTCACATGAGATGGGGGGGCAAGGTCTGAGGTAGGAGGAGTCCTAACCGGCAGGAAGAAGGGTGCTTCATGTCCTTGGAAGA
>NW_006281771.1:0-862 GCF_000327345.1 Myotis davidii | reverse complement strand
AAATGGGCTCCTCAGAAACCAGTATGTTTTTTTGCAGTCAAGGTATGCTGACAGAGAAGACCAAACTCTATGCCATGAGTGCTAAACTGGGTTTCCAACCTCCTTTGTTTAAAATTCTCACTCAAGGATATTTATTGATTTTAGAGACTGAGGGAGAGGGAGAATGAGAGAGAGAGAGAGAAACCGAGAAGTGGGAGAGAAACATTGATCATTTGCCACCTGTATGTGCCCTGAACAGAAATTGAAACCACAATCCAAGTATGTATCCTGACTGGGATTTGAACCTGCAGCCGTTTGGTGTACAGGAGGATGCTCCAACCAACTGAGCCACCTAAGCAAATCTTTTCAGCTTTGTGGGCCTTACTGTCTCTGTCAGCACTGCTTCACTGTAGTTGTAGAGTGAAAGCAAGCCTCCATAATATATGATTAAATGTACATGGCTGTGTGCCAATAAGACTTTATTTGCAGAAAGAAGTACTGGGCAAGATTTGTTCTGGGAATTGTAGCTTGTCAGCCATGTTACATCTTATTTTCTGAATTAGGAGGGAGCAAGACCTAGACATCAACTAATTCCCTTCAGTACTTAAATTTCAGTGATATTAGATTCTTTGCTCGTGGCAGAGGTACCATTTGCCAGAAGATCCTTTCAGGTTCAGCTATCCACACCCACATGTTATTCAGTTGTGCAGCTAGGCAATTACAATGGGAAAAGTCCCGTTAGATGAGATTTAAGCTTCATTTGACTCCAAAAAATGAGGAATGTGACGAACATTTTTCAAAAAGGAAACCTGGGTACGAATTGTATGGCCCCAACGTGAAACGGTTAATATATTTCAGTGATGGCGAACCTATGACACGCGTG
>NW_006281770.1:0-329 GCF_000327345.1 Myotis davidii | reverse complement strand
CCCGGACTCCGAGAGGCTGTGATGTCAGTGGCTCATTAACTCAATTCCTCAGAAATGCCCAGAGCAAGGTTGTTACTGCTAATAAGACATATTTGCTTGGTTATTTAACAAGTAACAGAAGCCGCTGTCATTCCCTGCGTCTTGCCAACCCGTGAGCAGGCGCGCGCTCTCCATTTTATGCGGCTGTGGGCACAGCACCTCTTCCCTCCTCCACGTGGCGGTGGGGGTGACCCGCGGTGGAGCAGCCGCTCGGGGTGACAGGCAGCGTCGTCCTCATCGCCGCTTTGAAGCCGAGACGCTGAAAGGTGCGCCTGATTTATTTTACTTTG
>NW_006281769.1:0-917 GCF_000327345.1 Myotis davidii | reverse complement strand
AGGATTGTTAGTTCATAGGATTGTTACATCATATTAAGGATTGTGACTTAGTACAGAGAATTGTTCCTTCATAGACTAGATTGTGACTTCACAGACTGTATTGTTACATCATACACAGGATTGTTACTTCATAGACTGTAGTGTTACATCATATACAGGATTGTAACTTCATAGAGAGGATTTCTACTTCATATACTGGAATGTTACCACCTAGAGAGCATTTTATTTTTCATAGACTGTATTGTTAGTGCATAGACTGTACTGTTACATCATAGAAAATATTGTGACTTAATAGAGGAATGTTACTTCATAGACAAGACTGTTACTTCATAGACTGTATTGTTACATCATAGACAGTATTGTGACTTCATGGAGATAATTGTTAGTTCATGGACAGGATTGTTACGTCATAGAAAGGATTGTGACTTCACAGAGAGAATTGTTACATCATAGAATGGATTGCGACTTCATAGAGAATCTTTTTACTTCATAGACTAGATTTTTGCTTCATAGACTGTATTGTTACATCTTAGAGAGTATTGTGATTTCATAGAAAGGATTGTT
Source organism: Myotis davidii (assembly GCF_000327345.1). Lineage (NCBI taxonomy): Eukaryota > Metazoa > Chordata > Mammalia > Chiroptera > Vespertilionidae > Myotis > Myotis davidii. The sequence continues at coordinate 353 of NW_006281769.1, read as the reverse complement.
AGTTCATAGACCGGATTGTTACTTCATAGGAAGTATTGTGATTTCATAGAGAGAATTGGTACTTCATAGACTGGATTGTGACCTCATAGAGAGGTTTGTTACTTCATAGACAGGACTGCTACTTCATAGACTGAAGTGAAACATCTTAGACAGGATTGTGATATCATAGAGAGGATTGTTAGTTCATAGACAGGATTGTTACATCATAGGAAGTATTGTGACTTCATAGAGAGAATTGGTACTTCATAGACTGGATTGTGACCTCATAGAGAGGTTTGTTACTTCATAGACAGGACTGCTACTTCATAGACTGAAGTGAAACATCTTAGACAGGATTGTGATATCATAGAGAG
>NW_006281768.1:0-435 GCF_000327345.1 Myotis davidii | reverse complement strand
CCACAAGAAACTGAACAAGGTAAACCTGGAGCCAGCACCAATGCAGAGAGAAGCCCTCCTCCCCGCCTCCCCATGCTCTTTTTACTTTTATATTTTTAAAAATATACTTTGATTTCTGAGAGAATGGGAGAGGGAGAGAGAGATAGAAACATCTATGATGAGAGAGAATCATATCGGCTGCCTCCTGCACACCCCACACTGGGGAGCGAGCCTACAACCCGGGCCTGTGCCCTGACCGGGACTTGAACCGTGACCTCCTGGTTCCTAGGTCGAGGCTCAACCACTGAGCCACACCGGTCAGGCCACCATGCTCTTTTTAAATGGACCTTTCTAAGTGGTTTATTTAGGAAAGATTACTTCACTTTCACAGTTGATCTAAACTAACACTTTTTCGGTAAAAGATACAGTAATCCTCTTACACAAATATATATATAT
>NW_006281767.1:0-622 GCF_000327345.1 Myotis davidii | reverse complement strand
GCTTGGCACATTTAGTTTTCTATTTATCACCCCACTTTTTTAAGAGCATTCTCTGTTCTATTCCTGCTCTCCTGTCCCCTAGCACATTTAGCCCTACTTAGCTCTGGACTTTCTCACTGGCTAGTAAAAATATTCTTACAGTTAAGAAGGCCCCTAGTGCCACAGTCCCCATCAGTATTGTCCTCACTAAAGCCCAGTTGCTGGAGGCCAAGATCAATAGTAATTGATATAAATGTGAGGAATTTGGCAAAAGGCTGACCAGGACTCCTTTTGATATTCACAGGATGAATATCTACATTTTATTATCTGCTGCTAACTCAATGGCCTAAAGCAAACTCCCCAAGACATGACAATCTTACTGTTTACTAAACAATTAACATTGATATGTCTGTTTGCATTCCTAAAGGCAATTGTGTATTGTACCTGATAAAAGCAGCTGGGAAAGGCGCAAACCAGTCAGGGCTGTTGCTCAGGGATGTTGACTGGTTTGGCTCAGTGGATAGAGCATCGGCCTGTGGACTGAAGGGTTCCAGGTTCAATTCCAGTCAAGGGCATGTACCTTGGTTGCTGGCACATCACTGGTGGCTGGTGTGCAGGAGGCAGCTCATCGATGTTTCTCTCT
>NW_006281766.1:0-225 GCF_000327345.1 Myotis davidii | reverse complement strand
ATAAACTGATGAACAAGGACTGATCTAGAGAGGCATTGATTGGACTTTCCGGCCTTGGAGGGAAGGTAGGGGAGGGTGGGGGTAAGGGGGAAAGATCAACCAAAGGACTTATATGCAAGCATATAGGCTTAACAAATGGACAGGGGCAATGAGGGGGGAGGGCATGAGCGGGGGAGGATAGGGGGTTTTGTCGGGATAAGGACACATATGTAATATCTTTATCAA
>NW_006281765.1:0-380 GCF_000327345.1 Myotis davidii | reverse complement strand
GTTTACCTATGCTGCCATCTTGGTTTCTCCTTTCCCTTTGTTTTTTCCCTCCCTTGGCCTGAAATCCTCTCCGGCTTCTTCTGGCAAACTCCTCCTTGTCCATCTCCCCCAGGAAGCCCTTTCTGACTCTCCAGGCAGGGCAGCTCCTCACTCCCTGCTCCCACGTCTCTCTTCTTGGGCTTTGCCACTCTTTTGCAAAGTCTTTGCTTCATGATTTTGTCTCCTATTGGAACAAGGACAATGTTTTAAGTCTCTGTGTCCTCAACATGGATGACAGGACCTGGTACCTCACATGCTCTGTGTTTTTTGAGTGACTGACTGAATGAGTGGAACTAGGAGCACCCTTCTTTTTTAAAAAAAATATATATGTTATTGATTTT
>NW_006281764.1:0-876 GCF_000327345.1 Myotis davidii | reverse complement strand
AAGTAGCAACCAAAAATAATTTTATGGTTGGGTTACAACATTACGAACTGTATTTAAAGGCCCTGAAGGTGAGAATCACTGTCTTAGATCATCCTGCAAGTTCACCATGTGGGGGAAAAAAAACTAGGGTTCTCTTTGCACCTTGTACTGTACAAGCACATAAAACACAAATATTCTGACTTTTACTGAAACACAAGGTGAGCAGCCAGTACTGGTTCTGATACTATTACACAGCCTGTAATAGTATTCAGGTAACAGAGTATTACAAACAATGGAAGGAATGTCTTACAAGCAGTGACCGGGGTTCATGTAAGTAAAAACCATAACCTGGCATAGTCACAAACAGCCTTTAACTGAGGAAGGGGTCAGAAGTGGAAGCAATGCATGTTGACATAGTCCCCCTCACAGGAAAAGGAAGTTCGAGCTGGGACCCATTAACCTTTCTGCAACAATCCTGATTCCCGGACCCTTCCTCCACTATTTGAGGCTATGGGTTTGAGGGTTATTCATAGAGTCATTTGCTCACGGATCTCCACACACCACAAGTCAGCACTGGAAGCCACAGCACATTTACAGGACAGCTAGGAAAACTAGTCCATGGTCTGGTTGTGGGAGAGGGAAAGCTACATTTGGAAAACAAAGGAAGAGAGGACATCACTTCAGGACACTTGGAGAGATGTCAAAGCTTACCTACAGATGATACCAGTGCAAAAACTTCCAGCATCATATCGCAGTACAGAAGTCTCTGCACCTCATGAAGGAGCCCCCACTCCTCCTGAGAGAAGGCAATGGCCATGTCCTCAAAGTTCTTATCCTGTCATAATGGGGACAGTACAGTCCATCATCAGATTCGCTCCAAGGATTTTATGTGCATCA
>NW_006281763.1:2191-2907 GCF_000327345.1 Myotis davidii | reverse complement strand
AAGAGGAACATCTGTAATAATCTAAACAATAAATATTTATAAAAAGAAAGAAAGAAATCGAGGCTTTCCGGCAGTGAATGACCCCAACCCTCCCTGGAGCAGGCAGGCTCCTGTGAAGTGCAATCTCCATGCAATACAACAGGGGCCCCAGTTTCATCCCTGGCGATCTCATGCACGTTAGCTAGGGGTAGCGGGGAAGGAAGGGAAAAGGCATAATGCCATAATGTGGGGCAGCTCTGGCGAGCAAGCAGAAGGAAACCATGTCTGGCAGACACTCCCCTGCCACCTCCTTCAACATGTAAGAAGGGTCAAATAAACCAATACAAACACCCCGCCACTGCCCCGGAGAGATCCGGGACTGAGGGGCATCCAGCCCAAGCATTCTGCAACTGCTTCCCACCCCCTTTATCTAAACGGACAGGTTAGGGCAGCGGTTCTCAACCTGTGGGTCGAGACCCCGTTAGGGGTCGAACGACCCTTTCACAGAGGTCACCTAAGACCATCAGAAAACACATATATAATTACATATTGTTTTTGTGATTAATCAATATGCTTTAACTCAGTCGTCCTCAAACTTTTTAAACAGGGGGCCAGTTCACTGTCCCTCAGGCATTCCACACATGCGCACTGCGGGCCTGGGACAAGTTGGCTGCTAAGCAGGACAGGCAGTGGCGGCAAAAACACCCAGTAGGCTGGATAAATGTTTACGGCAGGCC
>NW_006281763.1:0-651 GCF_000327345.1 Myotis davidii | reverse complement strand
TGGCAGGGGCCAAGGCAGCAGTGGTTAGGGGCGACCAGGCCGGGAGGGGAGGGCAGTTAGGGGCAATCAGGCTAGCAGGTAGGAAAGCATTTAGGAGCCAGTGGTCCTGGATTGCGAGAGGGTTGTCCGGCTGCCGTGGGATTGGGCCTAAAATGGCAGTCAAACATCTCCCAAGGAGACCTGAATTGGAGAGGGTGAAGGCAGGGCTGAGGACCTCCCGCCCCCCATGCAGAAATTTCATGCAATGGTCCTCTAGTTATCTAATAATTGTTTTGGACATGTGTAGGGAGTACCGGTGAAAAGATGATTGTTATAAAGAGTAAAATTAATAATGAAGGTAACTAAGAGTACTATTGAGTACTTTAAGACACTATTTTTTATTTTTCTTAGGTTGTAGCTCTATGACGTTTTGGCCCCCTGCCTTATTGTACCAGTCCACTTTCTGAAGCCCACATATGGCCAGCACTGTGCCCAGTTACTGTTCCAACTGTCAAGCAGACTCCCAGTGGTATTCAGACCAACCACATCTCTTAAAGTGGTGCATCCTTTGACTAATGAATTGCTATATCACTCATTGGGAAAAGAGTGCCACCTTGTGTTGCATCCTTGACTATTCATAATCACCAACTGCTTTTTTACACTTGAGCTACT
>NW_006281762.1:0-444 GCF_000327345.1 Myotis davidii | reverse complement strand
ACACACACACACACACACACACACTATAACATGGCTATAATATTTCCATGCCTTTCTCAGACTGATTTGACAAAGTGTGGCTATAACCCAAGTTGGCCAGATCATTCACTTGTATAGTGTAGAAATGTTTTCTAGCAATTCCAACTCGTATCCCTCCCACAGACAAATAAACTTGGGCTCCATATTGGGATGGCCATTTTTCTAGTGTATATTTAAACAAACATTTAAAAAATCTGTTTATATCCTGACTATTGTAAATAATGCTGCAATGAACAGAGGGTGGCCATATCTTTTTGAATAAGTGATTTTGTTTTTTTCAGATAAATACCAGAAGTAGCATTGCTGGGAGTCCATCAGTAAATGAATGGATAATGAACATAGTACACACTCACACACATACACACAGTGGGACAAAAGTAGATTTACAGTTGTTCACATGGAAAA
>NW_006281761.1:0-410 GCF_000327345.1 Myotis davidii | reverse complement strand
TGCTTGCAATTTTCCATTTAATATTTTTGGACATCCCGTAACCACAAGTAACTAAAACCATGGTAAGGATGGGGCTATCTATCCTATCTAATAAAAGAGAAACATGGTAATTAGCGTAGGACTGCTACCCTTCCCATTGGCTAATCAGGGCATTATGCAAATTACCTGCCAGCCAACATGGTGGCCGGCAGACAGGCAGCTTAAAGTGAACATGAGGCTTGCTTGCTTCAGTGATGTAGGACTCCAATGTTCCCCGCCTGCAGCTACAGGCCTCTGAGCTGCAACTCTAAGCAACTATGTTACAAATATAGAAGCTAAACAAAAAACTAGAAACCTGCTTTAGTCCCTGGGGCTTCAGCCAGCAGGATCCCAACATTGTTCCAAATACAGAAAGTAAACAAATGCCAGAA
>NW_006281760.1:0-407 GCF_000327345.1 Myotis davidii | reverse complement strand
GATCTTGAACGCTGACTGAAGGCACCTCAGTGAAGGCCGCCCGCGCCTACCAGGTGTGTCTGTCTGCATCTGCTCCTGCCTCAGCACCTGCATTAACCCCATAGAGGTGACCTCGTAGCTGCACTGGCCTCCGTGGGAACAGGGCATCACCACTCCACCCTCTCACTATCATCTCACAGGCGCCCACCCTCAGCACCCAGCACACCCAGACACTCTCCAAAGGACGTGAGTGCATCAGAGGGGATGTGTACACATCCTGTGGGGGTGTTAGGCATGCTGGGTTGATGGAAGTGCGGTGGAGAGGCGGGGGGAACTAGTGCACACCTTGGTTTGCAACTGTTGCAGGCGCTGTAGGGTGACAGTGTGCTGGGGGGTGTTCCCACGCCAGGGGGGGATGTGCACACCGG
>NW_006281759.1:0-459 GCF_000327345.1 Myotis davidii | reverse complement strand
TAACCATACAGTCTATGAAGTCACAATCCTGTCCTTGAGGTAATAATTCTCTCTATGAAGTCACAATCTTTCTATGATTTAACAATCCAGTCTATGAACTAACAATCCTCTCTATGAAGTCACATACTGTCTATGATGTAACAATACAGTCTATGTAGTAACAATCCTGTCTATGAACTAATAATCCTCTGTATGAGGTCACAATACTGTCTAGGAGGTATCAACACATTATATGAAGTAAAAATCAAGTCTATGAAATAACAATCCTGTCTTTGAAGTAACAATACAGTCTATAAAGTCCCAATCCAGTCTATGAAGTAAAAATCCTCTCTATGAAGTCACAATCCTGTCTATGAAGTAACCATACTGTCTATTATGTCACAATCCAGTCTATGAGCTAATAATTTTTTCTTTGAAGTCACAAAACTTTGTATGATGTAACAATCCTGTCTATGTATT
>NW_006281758.1:0-388 GCF_000327345.1 Myotis davidii | reverse complement strand
AACATTCTGCTTTTACTTTTAATTATATTGTCAATATTCTTAGCAGAATTTTGGATTAGGTAGGACATAGTCTTATTCTGATGCTTATAATGACTTACAGCTTGGGTCCCCTCTGAACTGTAAATTCTTATAGAGATTCCTTATGCAACAATTAGACCTGTGTGTGTGTGTGTGTGTCACTTTTATGAGTAACACACACATGCTCTTAATGTGGAAAGATTTAGAACCTTTTATTCTGCTCTTAATGCAGATTTATCCTTTATGGTAGTAACCCTAGTTCCTTTTTTTATTAAAGTTCAAATATTTTTAAGTGTAGATTTCTATTCATGAGCATTTGCTTTGGTAGCTTTTAGTGCAAATCAGCATCACTTCAGTTCTAAGATAAATA
>NW_006281757.1:11034-11631 GCF_000327345.1 Myotis davidii | reverse complement strand
CAAAGCACCAATGAAGTCCTGCCCCATAAGGGTATCTCCTTCACAGTATTTCACCCACTGTAGTCAAAGGTGGACAGCACTGACTATTGGCCTGGTGGTCGAGGACCGAGACCTTCGCTCCCACCAGAGCCGCCTCCACGCCTCCGGCTGCTCCTTGCCGGAGCCGCTTTCAGTCTTCGCTAATCCGCTTCACGCCTACGTATGAAAAGTAACCGCCATATTTGTTGGTGGCTAATTTGCATATCACGCTGAAATGAGGGAGGGAATAAAACCCCTTAACTAAGTGCCAGGCGGGTAATTAATCACTTTAACTACGAACAATCATGCTTAAGCTACATAATCTTTACCCCTGGAATGGAGATAAGAAACGCCCTAACCTTTGGAATAGAGATTGATAGGATTGGAATCAACTGGTATAAAAAAAGATGTAACAGGACACAGAACCTAGACACAGAACCTAGACACAGAACCTAGCAAGAGAACCTGGCTGAAGAACCTAGACACCGAACCTAGAGACAGAACATGGCAAAAGATCCTGGACAGAACCTGGCTCCAGAACTTGGCTGGAGAACCTAGACAGAACCTGGGTGGAGAAAC
>NW_006281757.1:9132-9941 GCF_000327345.1 Myotis davidii | reverse complement strand
AAAAAAATACAGTAGAATCATTAATGAAAGACAACTTCAACATCAAAGAATTTGCCTGGGAGATAGGCACCAGATGGCGGAATACGTAAACACCTGTACCCTGCTGCATCCCACAGCCACATCAAAATTACATAATATGCAGAGCAATAAAATTACAAATAATATGCAGAGCAATTATCATCCACAATGGCCAGAAAGCTGGCTGAGTAGAAGTACAACTAGAGAGGTAAAGAAGAAAGTGCACTGAGACTAGGAGGTGCAGAGGCGTGGAAAGGGCTGGTACCCGGGTGTGTTGCTTTTTTATTTAGAAGGAGATACAAGCTTCCGACTGCTCTGAGCTAAAGTGCCTTGTGAGAGTCAGGGGACACAGATATATAACAAAAAAAACTGGACTATCTGGCATCGGGGTAGGAACACAGAAGAAACATTCTTCAAAACAGATGTGCTTGACCCGGTCATAGTTCTTTTGCTGGGATCTCCCCAGTACAGCGATTGCTGTTTGCTCCGCCCTGAAGATTCTCTGAGACTCCACCCTACCCAATTTAATACCACACCCAAGTTGAGGGCAGTGGCTTTTGCATAGGAAAGGCCGGTCCATTCTCGGCCTAAAACCTGTCAAGCAATCTTCAGCTAGGTCAGGGACATCCAAAGTTATGAAAATGTAGTCTTAGGTCTGCTGAAAAAAAAAAAAAAAAAAAAAAAAAAAAGGCCCAAGAACTGGCAACAACGGCCTGCCTTGCTTCACTGCTGGACCTCATCTGGGCACTTCCAAATCCGATACAAAGAGGAGTAATCTGCAAATCTCTCTG
>NW_006281757.1:6053-8034 GCF_000327345.1 Myotis davidii | reverse complement strand
CCATTTTTTTCCTTGAGAGCAAGAATCTACCACAGAAAAGTGAAGGCCATGGAGATGTTAAATCATAAAGGAAACAAAAACCTGCGGGTAGAGTAGGAACTCAGGAAGGAAGTCATCCTCACCCAGGGAGGCCAGGTTGCTATAGTTCTCCAACATCACATCCAGGTACAATTTCCGCTGAGCTGGGTCCAGGAAATCCCACTCCTCCAGAGAGAAATCTATGGCCACATCCCTGAAGGTCACTGGTCCCTGAAAGATAAGAAACGTTTACCAAGAGGTCACCAGAAGTATACACAAAGTCACCCAACATGAAAACAGTGTCAGAAGAGGTTTGGACCTAGGGGAGTATCTTGAATCAGATAACTTTGCCCCAGTAACATTCTCTGATATGTATGCTAACATTGACAAATGTTTATGACACATGTCCATAGATCCAGGGTTTAGGTTTTCCTGTATAAGAAAATAAACTTTAAAATTAAGTCATGGCCATAGCTGGTTTAGCTCAGTGGGCTCAGTGGATAGAGGGTGGGCCTGCAGACTGAAGAGTCGCTGGTTCAATTCCTGTGAAGGGCACAAGACCGGGATGCAGTCTCAATGCCAAGCAGGGGGTGTACTGGAGGTACTCGATCACGAATTCTCTCTCACCATTGTTCTCTCCCTCTCATTTCTCTCTGAAATCAATAAAAATATATTAAGAATAAAGTAATTAAATTAAAGCGTGGATACAAGCATACGGATTTCTGAGTGCTGTGTTTGCATCATTACGGGCCAGTGGGGTATATTTCTCAGATGGAAATGCAATGATGGGTTGGAGATTATGCACGTCTTCTCAAGTTGAAGCAAGCCACAGCAAAATAAACTTCTGTAAAGACACAGATTCTGATCCAGGTTCTGAATTGGGGCCTGTGTTTCCTATCATGTCACAAACTCACTTTTTACTTGTGATGCCAATGTTTCCAAATCATGTGCCATACTTCTAATACACAGGACTAGAAAACACAGAATAATTCCTACAGAACTTTGAACTAAAAGGTTTTGTTAATGGAATCCAATTCTCATGGAATAGGACAGATAGGAACCACAATCCTAGTTGGAAATTTACTATGAGTAATCTTACAACAAGATTATTCTGCCTGGTCCAACTGGTGTGGCCCAGTGGTTTAGCGCAGACCCATTTACCAAGATGTCCCTGGTTGGATATCTGATCAGGAAACACAACAAAATTGCCATCTCGATCCCCAGTGTGGTGTGTGCAGGAAGCATCCGTTCAATGATTCTCTAACATGATTGATGTTTCTATCTTTCTCTACCTCTCCCTTCCTTTCTGAAAACCATACGAATATACTTGAAAAAAGAAAAAATACTTGAAATAATGTTAACAATTTAGGCACAGAGACATACATATTATAAGTATGAAATCAAGGTGGTTAGGTGATTCCGTAAATATAATGATTGTATTTGTGTATGATCCCCTATTTGTTTTTAAGCCCAATAAGGACAGAAACATAAGGATAAAAACAAGTTAAGACCTACTGTTTCCTTGGTGTGGATGTAAATCCTCACCCTGGAGATTTCTTCTAATGAGTTTTGCAGAGTGGGAGGCAGGGAGGTAGAAGCACAAAAGGGAAAGGGTGAGACAGACACACACACACACACACACACACACATCAATGTGAAAGAGACAGAGATGCATGGGTTGCCTGCCTACTACATGTACCCAGGACCTACTTGCCCTAAACCAGGAATCCAACCCTCCACCACTGATACACACCAGCCTGAGGGAACTAATTTTTCTTATTACGCATTTCCTTCAAAATTTTTATGTATCATTAGTGGAAAATTGCTGTAGAAATTTAATGAAATTGAACATCCTATCGAATAAAAGACAAAAAGGGTAATTGGCCCTAGCCAATTTGGCTCAGTGGATAGAGCGTTGGCCTGCGGACTGAAGGGTCCCGGGTTCAGTTCCGGTCAAGGGAAT
>NW_006281757.1:4301-6037 GCF_000327345.1 Myotis davidii | reverse complement strand
TTTCTGTCCCTCTCCCTTCCTCCCTGTAAAAAAATTAAGAAAAATATATTTTAAAAAAGAAACAAAAAACGGTAATTGACCATATCTTCGCTACGGTTCCTATTGGCTAATCAGGGAGATATACACATTAACCACCAACAAAGATGGCGGCCGACAGCCACGCAGCTGAAGCAAGCAGGAGGCTTGTATGTTCCAGTGATGGAGGAAGCCAAGGTTCCGCGCCTGCGTTGCCCGTCTCTGAGCTCTGAAAGCAACAACGTTTCAATTATAGCAGCTAAACAAACCCGAGATACCTGCTTTTAGCAGGCCGCAAAGTTAGATCTGGAGCCGGCTCTCAGCTCCAGTGATGGCAACAAAGTTTCAATTATAGAAGGTAAATAGGAGATTAAAAATGGTGGCAGAGTAGGAGGATGTTAATGGTCATGCTCCCAAGAACAAGTTATAATTACAACTGAAATACGAGAAGGCTTCCTGAATAATCAACAGAAAACTCACGGAAAAGAACCCTGACATCAAAGGACCTAAGTTGGAGCCGGCATAGAGACCGGTAGGAGGGGCAGAGACATGACCCAGAGATGGCAACTGAAGTCCCAGAGAGATATCTCAGCTGGTTGGGGGGTGGAGACCGGGGAGGGGAGCCATTGAGAATTCTGGGATCTAATCCCGGAGCTGGGCTTCCTAGCAGAGAGCACCGAACTGAGGAAGGTACCTACATAACATCAAGCTGTCAAAAGCAGTGGGGTTCTGTCTGCCAGGCAGCTGAAAGTTCAGGCACCCTCTTAAAGGGCCAAGGCACAAACACTCCCTGTGGAGCCACCCACCTTTTGCTCTGGCAAACGGAGGGTAAAGTGGACTGCAGCTGTGAGAGCAGAAGCCAGCACTGGGGACTCGGGGGATAGAGCTCAGAAGGCAGACACACCAAGTTTCTGGACGCAGTCACCCCCCATACAGTCGCATAGACATCTGCTTTGGCTAGGGGGAAGACATCTGTGTTGCTGGGGAGAAGACAGGTGACACAACCTATTGGAAAACACCTTGCCCTGAGGCCGCTTAAGAGATGAAAAGTAACAATTCGAAGGAGTATCAGTTGTGTGTGTAGCTCACCCCCATTCAAGGAAGAGCAGCCTGGTGATCACCACACCCTCTCTCTGAGGAACAGCAGCTGTGCCTGAAGCCTCCCCTCACCAGCCAGAAGTGCCACCACAGCGATGAACAGCACCCACAACAGGAGCCTCTGCCAACTGAGGGGCAGCTGCTACCACAACCGCCAGAGGAGCAACTGCAGCCCAAGGAGCCACTGGCACCCAAGGAGCAGGCACCGAACGACTCAACATCTAGGTATGTTGGTGAGTCGATCAACCATGGGCAGACAAACAAACCCGCAAAGGAAAGAAAAGGAGGACTCGCCAGAAAAGCAGCTAAGTGAAACAGAGGCATGCACATTATAGAAGAAGAAATTCAGATTAAGGTCCTAGAGTGCATAAGCCGGATGGAGGAAAAAATCAACAAACTTATGCAAGAATCAAGAAGAAACGGATGGAAAAATCAACAACTTATTTAAGAATCAAAAAGAAATGGGTGAAAAAATCAATAACTTAGGTAAGAACCAAGAGAAAATGATACAGTGAAACAGATGAAATAAAAGACACCATTGAAAGAATCAACAGTAGACTAGGAGAAGCAGAGGACCGAATTAGTGAATTAGAAGAAAGGGAAGCACAACACACTGAAACTGA
>NW_006281757.1:0-362 GCF_000327345.1 Myotis davidii | reverse complement strand
AGGCATTAACATACAATGGAGTCAAGACAGCCTCTTCAATAAATGGTGTTGGGCAAATTGGACAGACACATGCAAAAAAATGAAAGTAGACCACCAACTTCCACCATACACAAAAATAAACTCAAAATGCATAAAGGACTTAAATGTACCACGGGAAGCCATAAAAATACTAGAAGAATCCAAAGGCCACAAAATCTCAGACATATGCTGAACCAATTCCTTCACCGATACAGCTCCTAGGGCATTGGAAACTAAAGAGAAAAATAAACAAATAGGACTACATCAAAATAAAAAGCTTAGCCCTAGCCGGTTAGAGTGGATAGAGTGGCAGCCTGAGGACTCGAGGGTCCCAGGTTTGATTC
>NW_006281756.1:15433-22982 GCF_000327345.1 Myotis davidii | reverse complement strand
AAATATACCAAATTCAACCAAAACATATTTTAATCATTTAAAAATATTTTTTCCAGTTTACTTTTGAAGCATTTTAAACAACTTCTGAAATTGTCAGTGAATTGTAATTGTCCCATTTTCATTCTGTGTTTATTAATGTACTTTCTGTAAAGCTTCATGGAACCTGGGCTGCTTGTTGGCAGAGGATGGAGCAGAGTCCTAGAGAGTGAGAGAACGGGGCGGGGGAGCAGGAGGGCTCACAGACCTCCAATTCCTTTACCAACCATCAACTCTGGCTTCACATATTTTAAACAACCTTTAGAAGTATAAAAAAGAAATGAGTTTTAAGTACATTAATAATTTTAGTAAATTTAGCAAACTGGTCATTGGCAAATTGGTTCCTTGGTAAACCGGTTTTTGGTGGATTGGGGTCCTCCAGTGCACCTGGATCCTTTTGTATCACATAAATGATCTGCTTTCATGGTGGCTTTATGAACAGAAAAGCTCATCATGGCACTCCTATGCTTAGATCCCCTGTTTTGCCATTCTGTGAAGAAGAGTCAGGTGACTTTCAATGGTGCAAAGACCTGTACACCTGAATCCCACCTGTAATCATACCAAACCACATGATGTGAGTGCCCCCCGCAAGCTTTGCTGAATGCCCCTGTCTGCACCCCAGTGAGTGTTCTTGCCTGAAAAGGCCCTTTATCGCTGAGACATCACCTCCTCTGAGAAGCTCACTTGGAAGCCTGTCTCAGTCCCGCCACGACCTCTACATTGTCAACTCCCTGTCCTCCTCGTCTTGAAAAAATATCATTCATGAATTAATCCACAAATAACCATCTTCCTCTGGCCCTATGTTGCCAGCTCATTCTAAGAGAAAAGAAAATAACTGAACCAACAGCCACCATTACAGTTTATAGTTTTTGTGTTCTGAACCTTCAACACTGTCATTACTCAGTGTGTATGCCATTCCCCTTAGTGGCTGCTGCAAACTTCTGTCTTTTCATTTTTCCCTATGTGTGTCTCCCCTCCCATGTGTGAGCTCCTAGAAGGGAGAATCCTTATATTTTCATCCTTAAAACCCAGGACCTTAACTCTCTAGGGTATAAAAATATTGTACAGTACCCACCGTCTGGGATCTGCTGGGTTTCAAGAAGGGGGACAGAACTACTGGAAACAAGACTGCATAGAGGTGTCAGAGCTGAGTCGCCTGGGATCCTGACCATGGGTGGGGAGTGCAGGGCACTCAGCCTGCAGCCGGGACAGGGCTCTTAGACATGTGGCAGCAGCTACAGTGAGGAGCGGCCAGTCCCTCTTCCTCTAAATCCTGTGAAGATGGGTGAATTCTGTCCTTCTAGGATATGTAGCTCACAAAGCTGCACTCACTTATTCTTCTCTCATGGATTTGTGTGTGACTCTGTGTTTTGCACTCAGGTTTCCACATTTGTGAGCTCACTGAGAGCAGGACTAGGTTCTGAGAGCTGAAGTTGTGATTAAATGGCAGTTCTGTGCTGGCACTTCAGAGGGAAAGGCAGGGGGTTCATGGTCAAATGCATCTAATGTGCTTCCCCTCCTCCCCCTTTTCTCTCTGTAATGATGGGGTAAGAGGTAGGGATTAAAAATCATAGAAATTCCAACATGTGAACAGAGATGAGAAATAACAAGAAGACTTTGCTGCCTTGGTGAGTGATGTCAACAAAGATGAACCCATACATTACATCCAAACTCACATGCACGTGGCTCAGCATGGATCGTGGGGACTCTTACAGGTTACCTTTGTGCTCATGACTGTCCTGTGAGGTGTGTTCCACCTACAGATGAGGGAAATCTGAGTCTTTTTGAGGCAAACCTGAGTCTTTCGTGGTGAAATGTTTATCCGTGTCACTCTGCTACTAATTTGACTCTTCAGATCCTGTAAAATGTGATTTTAAAGAGAGGGGTTGTGTGGAGAAAGGACCTACTTTATATGTGTCATGGGAAATGCATATAACTGGTTGCCTAAGGGTTCATGTGGGGACATATGTGAGTAGCTCCGTAAAGATTTAGAAAAATTTAGGGATGAATGCTTGGTGATTTTTTTTAAAGGGAAATAATGCTCTGGGGACAGGATTTCCATGTGACTGCTGCATTAAGGAGGCCACAGACCCTTTAAAACCAACAATGTTTCTGGTTCCTGCAGTGAATGCAGAATGGGTCCTGGATGGTGCTACTGGTGACAGATGGTTGCTATGTTCACAGTAACTCCACTGACCAGCGCAGAGTCCTAGAATTCCAGGGAAGGCGGGTTCTCCCTGAATTTCCACCAGGAGGGAGTCCCCAAGCTTAAGCTTCCATCTCAGGGAACAGAGGATATCGCTGGGGAGTCTCCCTCCCATAACCCGCACTCATATTAATGGCTGCTTCTTCATGACAACCGCTACCCCCCGCCCCCCGTGGCGCACACTCCCTCACTCTAAGGGCCCTGCCTCCACAGGGGCCCAGCCAGGTAGTTCAGGTGAAGTGCTTTGAATTGGCATGTTGCCTTCCTCCCAGGCCAGGCCAGCAGCAGCTGCCCTGAGTACTGTCTCCAGGATGGGGACAGTGCAGAGAAATCTAGAAAACTCGAGAATGCTGACTGGGTCAGGGAAGCAGCTGGCAGAAGCCCAAACCAGTACTTTCATTTTTTTAAAAAATATATTTTATTGATTTTTTACAGATAGGAAGGGACAGGAATAGAGAGTTAGAAACATCCATGAGAGAGAAGCATCGATCAGCTGCCTCTTGCACACCTCCTACTGGGGGTGTGCCTGCAACTAAGGTACATGCCCTTGACAGGAATCAAACCCGGGACCCTCCAGTCCCCAGGGCAAAGCTCTGTCCAGTGAGCCAAACTGGCCAGGGCCCAAACAAGACCTTTCAGATGAGATTTTAACCAATCAGAAAAGGAGTCTAAGCTGACAACCCTCTTGCTAGTAGAGAGTCTGTGTGAAGAGGCCTGTGAGACCCGGGAATCCCCAGGCCTGATGCAGCCTCTGCTGCCAGGCCCATAGCAGAACCAAGTCCACAGCCCAAAACAGAACCAACCACACAGCCCAGAGCAGCACCAAGTGCCCAGACCAGAGCAGAACTGATGGAATTCCCCACTCTGAAAGGAGGGAAGTGATGGGCCAGAGGCCTCTGTTAATTCTGAGGGACCCTGAGTTGGGGGCTTAGGGCACTGAGGCACCTTCAAGTTTCCTCTCATTGTTCATTGTCCCCAGCCCCATTCCAGGTCTGAGTTGGATGTTCCTCCCTTATGCTTTTACCCTGACTCTGGAGTGAACCTGACCCTGACCCACCACTGCTGCTCGGAGCCCAGGGCTGATCCCCTGGCTCAGGGGTCCAGAGAGATGCACCCAACAGAGAAAACTGGACCAGCTCACAGCCTCCACGTGCCACTAATGCCACCTCTTGTCACTGCCTCCTCCCTGCTTCTTTTACCTGGTGAACTCCTTATATTCTGCTTTTAGATCCTGTCCTCCAATTTAAAAGGAGAACCTAAAATATAGGAAAGAGAGAGAGAGAGAGAGAGAGAGAGAGAGAGAGAGAGAGAGAGAGAGACTTCTCTCTAGAGAGAGAGAGAGAGACTTATCTGTTTATTAATGTTTGCCAGGCATCGTCTTAATTGCTCTATAACCATTCAGCATTATCCCTGGTCATGGGCGAGAGGAGGCTGAGGAATAATGCATTTATTAAAAACCCCGTCAATAGTTCTGCCAGGGGTCGCACAGCATGAGATGTGAGTGTGAACAGCCATTCCCTCAGTCACATGGTGCAGGCCCCAGGGCGCTTCTCCACGTCTTTGCTCTCTGACCTGAAGCTACAGTTGGCTGTTTCCTGTTTATGTGAATGTTTGTAGTTGTGCCTTTATGACATCAGATGGACCTGCTTCATGATCCAGAGAGGATTGAGGCAGCAGAAGAGTTTAGAAGAAAAAAATGAACTTCAGTGTAGAACCCACCTCAGAATATCCCGCTGGAGAAGTGAAGGAGCAGGGTTATTTATTCTCATCTTTCCTTAGCCTTCAGATACTCCCACGGCCATTAAACCACAGCTCTTGTGGCGGGCCCCAATGGCAGGCTGAGAAATTCCTCACATGGAGAGTTTTTTAAAAAATATATTTTATTGATTTTTTTACAGAAAGGAAGGGAGAGGGATAGAGAGCTAGAAACATCGACGAGAGAAACATCGATCAGCTGCCTCCTGCACACCCGCTACTGGGGATGCCCCTGCAACCAAGGTACATGCCCTTGACCAGAATAGAACCTGGGACCCTTCAGTCCACATTCCGACACTCCATTCACAGAGCCAAACCAGTCAGGGCACATGGAGAGTTTTAAGAGCTTGCAATAGGCTGCATCAAACAAACAAACAAAAAAGAAAAAAAAATCAACTTAACTTTCAAAGACTTGCATTCAAAGAGCACAAATGCAGTAGATTCTCACATAAGGAAAACTCACTGGCAAGCAGGGTTGGATGTATTTTGTGTGTGATATTCCCAACTGCTACACATGCAATGGAGGGGAACACATTGTAATATTAGAGCAGTCATATTGCTCTGAGTGTGTGTGTATGAAGATCAGATGTAAAATGCATGAAACATGATCCACATTTTCCAAAGAGAAACCTGAGGCTACAAGAGGTTGAGTAACTTGTTGTCTCATAAAGTGCATTCGAGGTAGAGCTGCAGCTCAAAACCATTCCTCTCAGGGCTCTGCTCTTCCCACCATGGCTTCAGGCTCCTGGAGTGTTTTAGCTAGTAGAAGGGAGCATCTCCTGACAATGATTTTCTCTCCCTGATACTTGATCCCCACTTATTTCCCTCCTAAAAATCTCATGTGTAAGAACAATAGGGTTTAACTAAATGTCACAAAGATGTCCACTCTTGAATCACCTTTCTCTCTTGGTTCTTTAATTCCTAAGGTATTCACCTTCTGTAAATGAGAGAAAGTCTTCAAGTGTTCATCCAGTGCAATTCAATGAAGGCTGGGCTCCAGGCACTGGCTAAGGAACTCCATAGAAGGCATCTGCCCGGAGACAGATGAGGTGGGTCAGCTCCAGTGCTGATTGGCTGCTTTCATAGGGACTCTCCAGTCTGACCCTGTGTGGCAGCTCTCACAGGTTTCTATTCTCAGAAGTGGCTGCATCAGCCATCAGATGGAGCGGGCTCACTCCCTTACTTCTTCCTTTGTCCATCATGTAGGAAAATGGTTATTTTTGAAGAAAAAATTTTCTCCAAAGAGGAGACAGCAGGACTTGTCCCCAAGACCTTCTCTGGACTGCAGACTAAGGGGCTCTGGTTGGGGAACCGTGTGGGGCAGGTCTGTGGTGTCAGATTTGGGGGAAAGGGCTCCCCATCCCTGAGTCTGAGCGGAGGGCTGGCAGCAAACCCTGGCATCCGGGCAGCTGACCTGGTGTCACAAGCAGGGGCTCAGCTTCCTCCCAGGACTTACTGTCACACAGTGAGTGGGCGGGATTGGTCTTGAGCTGATGGGGGAGGGAACTGAGGAGAAAGGGAAAGTGAAGAAGGGACGACATGCTGAGAAGCCCTTTATTTCAGACAGGATTCTGTCTCCATGTAAACTCTGTCAGTCTTCCCACCACCCCTGGTGTAGGTGTCCTGGTCTTTCTACACAATTGCCTTTATGCTATGGGCGCTCTGGGCAACCTGCCTGAGCTGGCGGTTGGCACAGTCCCCCTGGGATCCAGCTGATCTAACTCGGAAGCCTGTGCCCTTTCCATGAGGAGCCTCCCTTTCTGGGGTTGGAGGGGTTGATCCCTGGGACAGCTCTGCTGGGGGGAAAGTCTGTGCCAGGAGGAGGGGCGAGAGCAAGCCTGTGGGTCGAGGACGCTGGGTTCCGGGCTTTCTGTCATTGCTCCCTGGACTCTCTGGCCTTGGGGACCCTGGTCTCTGAGATTCCCCGATTCCGTGGGAAATGGGACCTCAGGGGAGGGTGTCCTGACAGCTCTAAGGCGGGGCCTGGATGTGAGATCCCTGACATGCCGCCAGCCCAGCCAGTGTCAGGCTCAGGCGGGATCCAGGCTCCTGGGAGTCCTGGAGACTCTGTCCCCTCTGTCCCCTCCCTTCTCGCGGGCAGATCCAAAAGCCATAGCAGAGCGGGGGCGGGCTGCAGGTCTGTCCCCTGCCAAAGGTTCCAGGCACGCTGGTCAAGCTTGCCAGGGACAGAGGCCTGAAGGGCGGCTCCCGGCAGGGGACTTCCTGTTCCAGTTTAAGGGCCTCTGCTACTACACCAACGGGACGCAGCATGTGCGGCTGGTGACCAGCTACATCTACAACCGCGAGGAGTTCGCGCGCTTTGACAGCTACGTGGGGGAGTTCCGCGCGGTGACCCCGCAGGGACGGCTGGACGCCGAGGCCTGGAACAGCCAGAAGGACTTCCTGGAGGAGACGAGGGCCTATGTGGACACGGTGTGCAGACACAACTACCCCTTGGATGAGGCCAAGGCCTTGCACCAGCGAGGTGAGCGCCCCACCAGCCCCCTCTGCCCTGGGAGTACAGGCTTCTGGGACCAGAGCTCCAGCCACTGAAGGGACAAGGAGTCCAGCGGAGGAGGGCGGATCAGGGTCCTGACTGGGGAGGACTATGAGCGGGAATGAGGGTGAAGAGGGGGACTGAGGGCGGGAATGAGGGGGAGAGGGGGACTGAGGGCGGGAATGATGGGGAGAAGGGGACTGAGGGTGAGAATGAGAGGGGAACAGAGGAGGATGGCGGAGTGGGGAGGATGGGCACGACGGTCCTCTCCACTTTGGGGGTGGGTAGCACCAGCTTAGGCCCCTCAGCCCGTCCATGTCCCTTTGAGCCCACCAGGCATGTGGAGTGGGTCCAGTCTTCTGCTCCTCTTTTAACCCATTCTGCACCTCCTGCCTCACACTCAGATGTGCTTGTTTCCTTGTCCCTCACTTTGTGGAAACTACCCCTGTGTCCCCATGTCTCTGTCTCTGTGTCCCCGTGTCCCTATGCCCTGTGTCCCTGTGCCCCTCGTCCTCTACCCCCACCCTGCTGTGAGCTTGTAGCTGGATTGCCTCCAGCTTAACCCGCCTGTGGAATTCGGAGCTCCACACTCCCTCAAGGGCCCTGCACACACGTGCAATATATCACATTCTTGACGGAGTGTTTTCGGTTTTTTTTTTTCTTAAATTCTTTATGCTTAAAGTATTACATAAGTCTCCTTTTTCTCCCATTGACCTCTCCTCGGCTGCCCCCCACTCCCCAGCACATTCCCTCACCCCTCCACCCTCTCTGTGTCCATTGGTTATGCTCATATGCATGCATATAAGTCCTTTGGTTGATCTCTTACCCCCTCACCCCCCACCTTCCCTCATAGGTTGGACAATCTGTTTGATGCTTCTATGACTCTGGTTCTATTTTTGTTCATCAGTTTATGTTGTTCATTATATTCCACAAATGAGTGAGATCATGTGATGTTTATCTTTCTCTGACTGGCTTATTTCACTTAGCATATTGCTCTCCAGTTCCATCCATGCTGTTGCAAATGGTAAGAATTCCTTCTTTTTTTACCGCCGCCT
>NW_006281756.1:9370-15360 GCF_000327345.1 Myotis davidii | reverse complement strand
TTCTTGCAGGTGTGAGATGATATCGCATTGTCGTTTTGATTTGCATCTCTCGTATAATTAGTGACTTTGAGCAGGTTTTCATATGTCTTTCGGCTTTCTGTAAGTCCTCTTTCGAAAAGTGTCTATCTAGGTCCGTTGCCCATTTTTTTATTGGATTTTTTTAAATCTTCCTTTTGTTAAGTTGTTCGAGGTCCCTATAAATTTTGGAGATTAAACCCTTATCAGAGATAACATTGGCAAATATGTTCTCCCATGCAGTGGGCTTCCTTGTTTTGTTGATGGTTTCTTTTGCTGTGCAGAAGCTTTTTATTATTTTGGCTCTTTGTTGTCAAACTTTTATTTATCTCTTTCTGTTTTCTAAATGTCTGTCGTTAGTCCTGCACCTCTTTTAGCAGAGACTGTCAGTTTTGTGCCTGGGCCTCTGCCTACACATTCCCGGGTGCAGAGCTCACTCAGCCTTTCTGAGATGAATGAGTAAATTCTCAGCTGCCACCACTGAGGCGAAGTAGAAAACAGAAGGGCAAGTACAGCCTCAAAACGGACTTTATTAATTATTTTGTGCTATTTTGCTTAATGCGGTAAATTCTTCTTGACTTGGATCTTAATTAAGAATTTGTAAACGCACCCTAACTGGTTTGGCTCAGTAGATTGAGCATCGGCCTGCGGACTCAAGGGTCCCAGGCTCGATTTCGGTCAGGGGCATGTGCCTTGGTTGCGGGCACATCCCCAGTGGCGGGTGTGCAGGAGGCAGCTGATCGATGTTTCTCTCTCATCGATATTTCTAACTCTCTATCCCTCTCCCTTCCTCTCTGTAAAAAATCAATTAAAAAATATATAAAGAATTTGTAAACGCAAAGTCTGAGGAAAAAAGTGTTTGCTAAAAGCAAAACAACACTCCTGTGGTTCATAAGGAAGAATTTCAATCTCTTAGGAAGCTCAGCAAATGGCACAATAGAACTGAAGTTTTGAAGTAAATAAATTGATGCTATTAAATGATTGAATAAAAATTTTTCCAGGTTCCTTTTGACTTAGACCCTGCCTCCCTTCCCCCAGAATCACCATCCATTCAGGAGTAGATATTGTGAATGTTAATTATATCCATCTATTTCTTGACAATCACCTTACCAAACACCCTCTGTTTAATGCTATTTAATTTCACAACTACTTGTGTGTTAGGAGTTAGCATGACCACTTTAATATGCTAATACTGGTACATAATAAACACTTGAATTAATTAGCCCAGTTATTTCCCACACAATAGTCGTTGTGTTCTGTATTGCATATGTGTATTACATGTGTATCATGGGAGCACAGCCTCATGAAAGCAGTTATGACCAGAAGCAGAAAAATGAGTCTGTTCTTGCCTATTTTCAATGTTTGTGGGTATGGAGAGTTCACTAGTGAATCCCTAGTCTGGCCCCAGTGTTATCTGCACATGTTCACAGAACTTTTGCTGACTTTACATTCTCTCGCCTTCTGACCCACATCCTAATGATGAGAGTGCTTATATTTTTGCTATTTCAGGTCTATTTTCCATAAAAATTATTCTAACATTTTTCTTTTGAACTCGTGCCCTGTTTTTTTTTTTACTCCCAGTCTGTCAAACTGACAGATTTTATGAATATAGCTAGCTGACCATGCTTTTAGTCCCCAGGAAGGAAAACCTGACAAGAGTCTAAGTGAGCCTGGCTGGTGTGGCCCAGTGGTTGAGCATTGTCCTATGCACTGGAAGATCGTGGGTTTGATTCCCGGTCATGGCACAGGCTCAGGTTGTGGGTTCGATCCCTGGTCAGGGTGCATGCAGGAGGCAATGATTGATGTTTCTCTCTCTCTCTCTCTCTCTCTCTCTCTCTCTCTCTCTCTCTCTCTCCCTCTTCCTTTCTTTAAAAAAATCAATGAAAACATATTTAAAATGCACACATGAACTATGTAGTATATAGTTTCACACTATGGGAATAAGGGAGATGCAATAAAATGGCTGGAGAGATAAAGGATAAGATGTGTAAATAGGGAGGGAGAGTCTGTAGTATTTGACCACAGATGGCTTTCTGAGGAGATAAAGGAATTGAGA
This sequence comes from Myotis davidii, assembly GCF_000327345.1. Lineage (NCBI taxonomy): Eukaryota > Metazoa > Chordata > Mammalia > Chiroptera > Vespertilionidae > Myotis > Myotis davidii. The sequence continues at coordinate 13,289 of NW_006281756.1, read as the reverse complement.
CATGGTCAAAAAATGATATTTATCAGTGTTACTTGTTTTCAAGGTTCTCTTTTCTTTCAAAAAAATTATACACTTTTAAAATAACATTTATTTTTACTAAATTGCAATTTCTATAAGAGGAGGGACAGTAGTCTGTTATCTTTCTATTCCTAGAGCTTGTGGAATTTATATTTGTTGAATGAATGAATAAATGAATCAATAAATGGAAAAAATATAGGTGGCATCGATGACGTGGACATGAGGTTTATTATTTAATAGTATATAATTTAATGGGAGTTTGCCACAGAATGGCTTCTGAGTTGGGTTAGGCTAACAGCTGAGAGAGGTTTGTTGATGGATGACATGTGAGAAGTGCTCCTGCCCTTAAATCCTGTCCGTGTTTGCCACTGAGAATGGTAGGGAAGAGCCTGTTTGAGAGCATTGCTTCGGAGGAGGGATGTGATGTCACTGCTGTTCTGCTCTGTTGGGCATAGAACTATCTGTAATGTTCCTAATTATCAGTCCACGTTACTGTTCATGGAGCTGTGACCAGTGCTGATGGTCCCCCAGGAGACTCAAACTGATGTGTTTTCTCCACTGTGAGGAGCTGCGGGACCAACAGGAAACAGGGTCACTGCCCTGGTGTGAGTCCCTAGAGCTGATCCCCAGGGTCACCATCAACAGATGGAGGGAAACTAAGTCTGAGTTTTTCAACTTTATTTAAAAACATTGTGAATAGCGGCCTGTATAACGTAGCAATCTAAACATTTAAAGGCTCCATTTTTATCAGTTGGTATCAATAGAATAACTCCCATTAAATGATTGCTATTAGCTCTTGGCTCTGAAAAGTTAACTGACTCATGTGTTTAGTCGAGCTAATCAAGTGGCCCAGCTCGGGTCCTCATCCCAGACTCAGAACCCAGGGATCTTTCCAGCTGGTTCTACCTCCTAGGCAGCCATTGGGGAGACTTGCCTGTGCCCCCACATCTCACTCTCTATTTTCCTCTCTGTCACCCCTTCCATCCCAGTGGAGCCCACAGTGACCATCTCCCCGGCCAAGACAGAGGCCCTAACCCACCACAACATGCTGGTCTGCTCGGTGACGGATTTCTAGCCAGCCCACATCAAAGTCCGGTGGTTTCGGAATGACCAGGAGGAGACAGCCGGCGTCGTATCCACCCCCCTGATTAGGAATGGGGACTGGACCTACCAGATCCTGGTGATGCTGGAAATGACCCCCCAGCGAGGAGACATCTACACCTGCCGCGTGGAGCACCCCAGCCTCCAGAGTCCCATCGCAGTCGAGTGGCGTAAGGGGCAGTTTGTCTCTTGCACCCTGGGCCCCACAGACAGAGGGCAGACAGCGGCCCCTGTCTGTTCCATCGCAGCCCTACCCCTGATGTCACTGCTGAATGGGCATCACAGGACACTAGAGCCCTCTGGTGCCATGGCAGGGGCATCAGAAGATTCCTAATCTCATTGTGTTTCCAGACACTAGGGAGGTCATTCTACGCTGTGCCCAGAACCCAGGCTGGGAGCTCTGGAGGGCTTGCTGTGGCAGCAAGTGATGGGGCTTGGGGCCCAAGGTTAGGATGTGTGTGAAGGAGCAGGACCCACTCCCCTCTGTCACCACCGAAGGTGTCCAAGAATTTACTGGCTGGTCCTGCCCAGGGGTGGAGGCTTCCAAAGGGCCCCTGTGGGTTTGGGGACTGGAGCTGACACTCAGGCTCTGCTCCCCAGGGGCACAGTCTGGATCTGCCCAGAGCAAGGGTGTAACTCTCCTCCTGACCTGGAAGGCAGGAAGCCAGGCTGGTGGTGGGAGGAGACAGACAGCTAGGTGAGGCTTTGGACTGGATTTTACTGGTTGAAAGGCAGCCCTGCCACAGGCGTGACTGTGGCGAGTGCCATGGGGCTGAGAGCTCATCACTGTCTCGCTGGCCCCTTTCCAAAAGCTGCTTCTTTATGAAGGTCAGTGCATTGGCTTTGACAGGTCCACTCACTTGGGGGATTGTAGCTTAGGGGTAAGGCCTTTTGGCTGATGGGTAGCAGGAAATACATTTCCAGTTAAGTTGCTTATCTCATTTCCTGTGGGTGGGAGAGGGACTGGCTCTTTGCGTGATGAGACCTTTCTCTGTGTAAGGTCCTTTTGTAGGATCTCATGGGCCTCCCCCCAGGTACTGTCTCTGCTCTGATTTAATGGGGAGGGGAGGATGGAGGTGGTTCTAGGACAGAAAAAATTGAGAGGGGGGCAAGATGCAGTTCATGGCCTATTCCCTGCCAGGGGATCAAGGATTCGGGGAGAAGCTCGTCTAGTTTCTGAAGGAAGCTCCAGGTTTGTTATCTAGAACCAGGGTTTAACTTTGGTGAATCTTTCTGTGAAACGTGGAGCCAGAGCCATGTCTTGGGTGGTAGACTTATGGATGATGCCCACTTTTTGCCACATGCTGGTGGCTTCTGCCTGTGGGCATTTATAAGTCACTCCTAGTGGTGGAAGGAAGGTTAGTTATCATTAAATTTGCTAAAAGATGAAATGCTCATATCCCCCAAGGGGTAACAGCTGTTCCCCCGCCCCCTGCATGTCTGGGTGGAGCTGAAGTACATGTCCTCTTTAGCTGATTTCACCCTGACACAGATACTGGGGGAGGTAATGACCTTATGTGGAGACCTCAGCTTTAGCTGATGCTGCAGGGGCCCCAAGAGGAGGGGACAGGGTACGTCCCGGGTGCCGGGTGCTGATCACTCTCTCTTCTACAGGGCTCCTGCGTTGACTCCTGATCGTACTGTGACTGGGATCGGCTGTTTCTTCTGAAATGCCTGCTTGTTGTCCTCGCACAGATTTCCCAGCTGCCTGTGAACATGCTCCCTCTGAGATCAGAGTCCTAGTTACTCTGAGGCAGTCGGCCAGGAAACTCCTGTGACCCTCTCCTCTTCCCCCACTCCCGAGGCCATGGCTGTGTCCTTGGAGTCTGTCCTCTGGGCTACCAGCTGAGTCTACTCAAGGCCCCTAAGGCATTTTTCTTTTGCCCCCTCCCCGCTGTTGCCCACTGTCCAAGAGAAGAACATTGAAGCCTTTACCTGACTCCAGAGCTTTTATCATAATTAAACATGTTATCTGTATCTGAGCCTTCTTAACTGGGTGGAGGTAAGAAGTCACTGCAGAATGAAAGGAACATGTTTTGCTCCTTGAGGGAGACTAGAGCATCTTGGGGTGCTGTGATAAACGTGGGCGGAGGGAACAATACAATTATCCTCCTTCCTGGCTCTTCAGTATTGATGTTCAGTGCAGTGTTCTTAGGATGTACCGGCCTCTCTTCCAGCCTGGTGAGTAGAGTGTATGTCAGCATGGAGGAATTACCTGGGCCCAGGGATAGTGGCCCCTGGTGTCTCCAAGAACCAATCTCATGTCTCAGATGTCTTGGCAAGTCACATTGATCAACGTCAAATTTTTTTTTTTTGATGATGATGATGATGACAAAATTCTTTTATTAGCAGACTAGACAACGGTGCATGAATTCATGCACGGGTGGGGTCCCTTGGCCTGGCCAGCAATCAGAGCTGATTGGGGCCATCTTGCCCAGTCCCAATTGGGGTGATCAGAGCCAGACAGCGACGGGAGGGACCTCGGGAGGTTGGCTGGCTGTGGTAGTGCACTGACCACCAGGGGGCAGCTCCTCCATTGAGTATCTGCCCCCTGGTAGTCAGTGAGCATCATAGTGACTGGTCTTTCAGTCGTTCAGTTGCTTATCTACACTAATAAAAGAGAAAAATGGTAATTGGCGTACGACCACTACCCTTTTCATTGGCTAATCAGGGCAATATGCAAATTAACTGCCAACTAAGATGGCAGTTAACTGCCAACAAAGATGGTGGTTAATTTGCATATGTAGGCACAATGCAGGGAGGCGGAAGGGAAAGCATGAAGAAGCCCCCTGTCACTGAC
>NW_006281756.1:7142-8127 GCF_000327345.1 Myotis davidii | reverse complement strand
ACCCCTATGTTCATTGCCGCGTTATTTACAATAGCCAAGGTATGGAAGCCACCCAAGTGCCCATCAATAAACAAGTGGATAAAAAAGTTGTGGTACATATAAACAATGGATTACTACTTGGCCATAAAAAAATAAAAAAAAAAAATGTTACCATCTGTGACAGCATGGATGGACCTAGAGGGTATTATGCTAAATCAAATAAGTCAGACAAAGACAAATACTGTATCATTTCACTTATATGTGGAATCTGAAGAACAAGGTAAATGGATAATTAAAATAGAAATAGACTCATAAATACAGAGACCCACCTGGTGATTGCCAGAGGGGTTGGGACTGGGTGAAAAAGGTGAAGGTTTAAGAAGTACAGATTGGGCCCTAGCTGGTTTGGCTCAGTGGATAGAGCATCGGCCTGTGGACTGAAAGATCCTGGGTTTGATTCTGGTCAAGGGAACATGCCCGGATTGTGGCTCTATCTCCAGAAAGGGGTGATCAGAAGGCAGCCAATCAATGATTCTCTCTCATCATTGATGTTTCTCTCTCTCCCTCTCCCTTTCTCTCTGAAATTAACAAAAATCTAATCTAATAAAAGAGAATATGCAAATTAACTATACCTTTGCTACACCCAAACCACACCCACCAGCCAATTAGAGTGACTATATGCAAATTAACCCAACCAAGATGGTGGCTGGCAGCCATGGGAGCTGCAGCAAGCAGGAGGCTTGGTTGCCCCGGCGATGGAGGAAGCCAAGCTTCCCGCTTGCCCTGGCCAGCTCTGGTCTCTGCTGAAGGCAACAAAGTTTCAATTATAGAAGATAAATATACCCCAGCTACCTGCATTTAGCCAGCCTCCACTGGGAGCTTGGGTGGCTGGGGGCCATGGCCAGCCTACAAACAGCCATCAGTCCCTCACCCAGGCTGGCCACACCCTCATGGGGTGAGGGTCCCTGCTAGGGTCTTGGCCACCCTGCAAACAGCCATCAGTCCT
>NW_006281756.1:1634-6961 GCF_000327345.1 Myotis davidii | reverse complement strand
CGAGGGCTCCCGGGCTGCCAGAGGGATGTCTGACTGCCAGCTTAGGCCCAATCCCCCCAGGGAGAGGGCCTAAGCCAGCAGGTGGTCATCCCCTGAGGGGTCCCAGACTGCAAGAGGGCACAGGCCAGGCTGAGGGACCCCACCCCCACCCCCCCGAGTGCACGAATTTTTGTGCACCAGGCCTCTAGTATATTTAATAATAATAATAAAGAAATACAGATTGGTAGTCACAAAATAGTAACAGGGTTGTAAAGTATAGCATAATTAATAATATTGTAATACTATGTACAGTGTCAAGTGGGTACTTGGAATATCACCGGGACCACTTTGTAAATTTTTATGTTGGGAAAATTATAACCAGCAATAAAAGTCATATTAGTGGTTCCAAATGATTGAAATCTAACTGAAGTTTAATTTGTTCATGTTACAAGGAAGCCTGGGGTCAAGTTGATTTCAGAAGAGACAGGATCCAGGTATTCAATGAGGTCTTTGACTCTCCTCTTTCTGTTATAATTCTATCTGGGCAACTTTCTCTCTTTTCCTGTATCTCTCTTTGTTCCTTTATAGTTTTTCATTGTGTCTCTCTGCATCTTTGTCTGTCTGTCTCTGCATCCCTTTGTCTCTCGCTCTTTCACTACATCTCTGTCTCTATTTCTAGCTACACCTCTGTCACTATTTACCTGCATCTCTTGATCTCTCTGTGTTTCTATTTGAATCTCTACTTTTTGCATCTCTCTTATCACCACACAACTTATCTGTGTTTCTGTGTAGGTATGTGACTGCCTGTTTCTGTTGTATTTCTAAAATGTCTACCAAAGTTTGAACAATTTTAGGAAAGATTCTGGTTGACTGCACCTTAGTAACATGCACACCTCTCAAAAACATCATCATGTACATGGATGCAGACAGCCTTCCGTTCACCCCCTTTAGTAGGAACATGGATTGGACCTTTCAGATCTTGGTGATCCTGTAATGACTGCCCAGTGTGAAGGTGTCTACACCACCCATGCAGCACCCCAGCCTCCAACCCCATCACAGTAGAGTGGCATAAGGGGCAGATAGTTTCTGTTGACCCCAGGAGATGAATGGCAGAGTTTCCTCTGCTCCCGGGGCTCATTGCTGGAAGTGCTAACTCACACTCATTTCACCTCTTGTCTCCTGCCTAGTCACCTAATGGCACTGCTGAGCTGGAATTCTGCAAGGATAGAGCTTTCTTTGTCCGTGGATATAGTGACCTGTTGATTCCTGTTGATATTCTCTTTCCAGGTGTTAAATAGGTCCCTGCACACTGAGGCTCCCTTGATATTGGCCAGCACAGAAAGCTGGTCTTCATCTCACTCTCTGAGTTTGGTAAACAGCCAGGTGGCTGAGAGCTTGTCTTTGAAGTAATCAAAGGTCTCCCCTCCTCCCTGCTCCCACACCCACTCATTGGACCATTTTCTTCTGTACCCCAGGCTACAATGCAGGTCACCAGACATGGACACTGTGAATTTGTGGGAAGATACACTCAGGAGGACTCTGTTACCCAAGGTCATAGTCTAAATCTGCCCAGAACAAAATGCTGAGTGGTCAGAGGTTTTGTGCTGGTTTTGTCATCTTCTTCAAGGTGGACATTGTCATTTAGCAAAGGAGTCAAGAGGGGTGACACTTAGAGAAATGGGGAGCACTTGTGTGGGTGTCTAGGGAGCCCTTATTCTCTATATGTAGCACTTTGCTTTTGACGCTGTAAAGACAAGAGGCAGGGCTGTATATTGAACCTGACTCAGAGTTTAGGGAGACAATGAGATCTGACTTTTCTAGTTGAAACATAAGCTCTCTTATAAGGCTGGTGGGTGGTAGGGTATATTCTAGGGCATTCTTATGGTTCCACACTGCCACACTGGCCCCATGCTGGGAGATTCTTTTTAATAGAGTCTTCTTCCCTTCCAGTGACAGCTTCATAGTAACAAGTATTTTTGTTTGCATCAGAGTTCATTGGGTAATATAATCTTTAACTAATAATTTAATAAAAATAACATTACATCCTTTATAAACAACTTTATAACAAAAAGAGCTCCATCTTAGTAGGCATATATCTTAGAGAAATGTATGGGTGTGCGAGAGAAAATCCTGCTGGTATTTACCCTGTGGCTTTATCCTCCATCACATCAGTCACTATGTTTTTTAGGGACAGTGACAGTCATCAACGTTCCATAAGCATATGGACATTTCCCAGATTACTCTGTGGGTGGTTCGTGTGGAATCATGTGACTAGTACCAGCCAATAGAACTTGAAAGTGGGTGTTAGCTGTGTCTACTTTGTCTTTTTCTGAAAGCCATTGTTGAGGTGATGGTGTACAAGATGTTGGAAACTCCATAAGCCAAGTCCCTTGAATGTCTGTAGAATTGAATCCTCTTTATTGAGTTAAGGCACTGAGATTAAATTTCTACTGCAGGTTAATATTTTACTGCAACATAACCTTTCCTCTGACCACCTGGGCATGTTTAACTTAAGGAACAGAGTTCATAAGTTGTTAGTTGATAGGGTTAGTCAGTTGAGTTAATGGAATTTAAGAGATGATACATTTTTTAAAAAGATTTACTACTTGGTTTTCTCTGACCCCCAAAATTGTGTATTCCCAACAACTAGAACAAGTGCTTCTGTAGAGATGCTATTCTGAACCACCTAGTCTCTTCCCTTCAGTAATGAAGGATCTATTCCCTCAGTTGCTGGCTGACCGTCCTCAGCTCTCAACCCTCCTCCAGAGTTGCCTTAGGTGAGAATGGCTGCCTCATCCGATTTCAGCTCCTTTCCCAGGGGAACTCTCCAGTGACTGCTCAGTGTTGGGCTATCGAGGTTCCGAACCTCACCCTAATTTGGGTATACTTTGAAGGGCTCTTGTAGCTTTAGAAATCCCTCAAGATTTGGATAAGGAATTTTTTTTTAGACTGTATAATAGTCCAACTTCTAAAACTCTGCTTTAAATCATGAGTCACCTAACACCATCCTTCTTTCAGTTACTATTTTAATTTACATCAACTTATTTTTGTATCTTCACCCCTTAAATATGGCCTTGTTGGGAGATGAAGGTATTGACGACATCACTGCTCTTCCTTTCTCCTCTCCTATATGCTTCCACTTGCCAAATTGAGGCACCTGCACTTTTAAAAAATATTGTCAAAATTGAAAATATTAACATTCTTCTGTAGCAATGATTGTCTTGGGGTTTGTTCATAGTTTATTAAAAAAGTTGAAGAAGGAAAGGAAGACAAGATGGGGGCGGAATAGGTGGACGCATCCCAAGGCTTGTCCCAGAGCAAATAGAATGAGCAGCTGAAAAGAATAACATCCACCCTGAATTGGTGAAGGAGACTCAGCTGGTGAGACAGTTTGCAGCTGGGAAGGGCAGAGTTCCCCTGGAAAGGTAAAAACCAGGGATCTGGGAAGGAAAGTTTGCCAGATCTCTGAGCCCAGAGGGTCAGAGGGAAAGTGTGTGGCACCCAGCCATGCCCCTTGGGACAGGCACAGCTGCTGACTGGGGAAAGGAAATCCACAGGACTCTTGGCGCCAGGGAATTTGAGATCTGGGTTCCATAATTACAGAAGACTGAGCCCAGATGGGGCAGCCTGAAGCGCTGACCAGACCATGCAGTGCCGGTAGGAGCGGAGCTCACAGAGACTCAGTCTTCCCCATTTCTGCGGCTGGCGTTTTTTGTTTTTTGATTTTTTTTTTCACTGAACCCTGTTCATAGGACATTTTGGATACAGACACTCACTCATGCTGAGGAGCAGGAGAAGGTGTGGACGAATGGAATCTGGGGAGAGGCTGGGGAAAGAAGGGGGTCCAGGAGAGGTGGCAGCAAGTTGAGTGCTGAGTCACACCTGGGCAGCCATTTTCTCCTGAGGATATAGCCCCTCCCTCCAGTCCCCAGGCAAGGAATACAGCCACACCCAGATTCCACCCTGAATGGTACGAAGGATTAAAAAATCTGATTAGTCCCTGGGAGTTAACAGGGTCTGGCCTATAGACAGGCCTTCAGTCCCAGCAACAACAACAAAAAAATCACAGACATTCCAGAAAACTGGGATCTTAAGCCAGCCATAGGAATGACATTTCAATTTTTCATTTATATTTTTTTTTATTATTTTGTAAGGTTTATTTTTTGCTTTTTTCTTTGTTTTCCGACTGGGCTGAGGGGACCCTCCTCCCCGAGTGCACAAATTTTTGTACACTGGGTCTCTAGTCCTAATAAAAAACAAAAAGGGTAATTAACCATACCTCCGCTATGCTTCCCATTGGCTAATCAGGGCAATATGCAAATTAACTTCCAAGAAAGATGGCGGTTAATTTGCATACATAGGCGCCAAGCCACGGACTGAGGCATTAGGCCTGGGCAGGGGCAGAGCCAGCCAGCAATTGTTGATGGTAGCAGTGGCAGGGAGCTGGGGGTGCCCTGCCCAGGCCTAATGCCTCAATCAGAGGCGTTAGGCCTGGCCCTGGGCGGAGCCAGCCAGTGATCATTGATGGCAGTGGCAACAGGGAGCTGGGGAGCTGGGGGTGCCCAGCCCAGGCCTAATGACTTGGCCAGAGGTGTTAGGCCTGGGCAGGGGCAGAGCCAGCCAGCAATTGTTGATGGTGGCAGCGGCAGGGAGCTGGGGGTCCCCTGCCCAGGCCTAATGCCTCTGACCAGGGCGTAGGCCTAGGCAGGGCAGGAGCCAGCCAGCGATCGTTGATGGGGGTGGTGGCAGGGAGCTGGGGGTGCCCTGCCAAGGCCTAATGCCTCAGCTAGAGGCGTTGGGCCTGGGCAGGGGCAGAGTCAGCCAGCGATCATTGATGGCAGTGGCAGCGGGGAGCTGGGGGTGCCCTGCCCAGGCCTAACGCCTTGGCCAGAGGTATTAGGTCTGGGCAGGGGCAGTGCCAGTGATCACAGGTAGCAGCAGCAGAGCTGGCCATGGTGGGAGCTGGGGGTCCCCCTGCCCAAAACTAATGACTCGGCCAGAGACGTTAGGCCTGGGCAGGGGCCAAGCTGGCAATTGGTGTGAACTACAGAGGAAACACCTTTTCTGACTGCTGATTGGCTTAGCTCCCTGTATGCCACTGGTAATATTCTTAGTAACTTGGGTAATAAGAGTCCAAATAGGTGATCTAAGGTTTTTTTTACCACACTCCTGGAGAAAAAAAGGAAGGTCTGCTGCTGGAGGTTAAGAAATGTCATATCCTGTCCTAGCTGGTTTTGCTCAGTGTATAATGCCTCGGCCTGCCCACTGCTGGGTCTGGGTTCAATTCTGACCAAGGGCATGTACCTAGGTTGCAGGCTCCTCCCTGGCCTGGGCCCAGGTCAGGGATC
>NW_006281756.1:981-1431 GCF_000327345.1 Myotis davidii | reverse complement strand
GGCTTAGGCCCACTCCCCAAGGGGAGCGGGGAGTAGGACATCCCTTAGGGCTCCCAGCATGTGAAAGGGGGCAAGCCGGGCTGAGGGATCCCCCACTCCAGTACACAAATTTTTGTGCACCAGGTATCTAGTATATATATATTTTACTTTTTCTTTTCACTCATCTTTTATTTTCTCTCAGATATCATTTGTGCTCTCTTTTCTCTCCCCTAATTCTCTTTTCTCAGGTGGTCACTTATATTGGGGTTATTGGTGATGTGAGTACATTCATGCTTTGTTCCCTTTGGGTCATGTCTTGTTAAGGTGAATTTTATCCTTTCTGGCTTAAGTGCTAGAGAACACTTAACCAGAAACTTGGAAAGGAAACTTCATTAATGAACGTGTCAATTACACCCTAGACCCAGCTACAGAGGCAGGAAGAAGGCGTCAGCAAGGGAGCAAAAGAGGAGT
>NW_006281756.1:0-968 GCF_000327345.1 Myotis davidii | reverse complement strand
CAAAAGAGGAGTGTGTGGTTGTGTGTGGTGTGTGTGTGTGTGTGTGTGTGTGTGTGTGTGTGTGTGTGAATGAGGCACAGTTAGACACCCGCAGGACCTTTGGGGGCAGGCAAACTGGGCTAGCCTAACTAGGCAGCCTCTGCTACCATTGCAAACAGTGCCAGGAGGTCAGCTCTTCTTCAAAGGCCTTGCCTTTTCGAAGGGGAGAACTGATGTAACTTAGAGCCCAGCCTCACCTCCATCCAGGATGCCCTCAGGTAACACCTGGGACTCTATAGCCACCCCTGCCAGGGACCTGCTACCTTGGCTGTGGTCCCATGGTCACCAAGTCTCCAGACACACTGGGTGCAGGTTCCTGTGAGTTCTGAAGCATGCTGCCCTCTGACCAGCCCAATGCTTTAGTCCAGGGCACTGCAACCACATGAGTAGCAGGCACGTGAGCAGCACCCTTCTGTCCAAGGAGCATCAGCTCTTCGAGCAGCCTGCCCTAGGCCTAAGAACAGCAGCCTCATGTGGCCTGCCCCTGTCCAAGGAGCAGGAGCTATGTGAGTGGCCCACTCCCCTGTCCGAGAAGCAGCAACCACATGAGCAGTCCAACCTGTCCGAGGAGCAGCAGCAGCACAAGCAGTCTGCCTATGTCTGAGGAGCGGCAACCCTGCACAGCCCACCCGCATCTGAGGAGCAGCAGCTGAACAAGCATCTTACCCTCATCCAAGCAGCAGCAGCTGCATGAGCAGCCTGCCCAATCTGAGGAGCAGCAGCTGTGTGAGCAGCCCGCCCCCATCTGAGGAGCAGCAGTTCTGTGAGCAGCACGTCCCCACTCGAGGAGAAGCAGCAGCCCACCCCAGTCCAAGGAGCAGCAGCCACAAGAGCAGACTGCCCATGTCCGAGGAGTGGCAGCCCTGCGCAGCACACCCTGGCCCGAGGAGCAGAGTCACACACAGCCTGCACCTGTCTGATGAGCAGCA
>NW_006281755.1:0-1283 GCF_000327345.1 Myotis davidii | reverse complement strand
AGTATTACATATGTCTCCTTTTTCCCGCATTGATCTCTCCTCAGCCATTCACACCCTCAACCCCCTATTGTCTGTGTCCATGGGTTATGCTTACATGCATGCATAAAAGTTCTTTGGTTGATCTCTTACCCAACCTCACCCTGCCTGCTCTCTGAAGTTGGATGGTCTGTTCGATGCTTCTATGTCTCTGGATCTATTTTGTTCTTCAATTTATATGTTGTTCATTATATTCCACAAATGAGTGAGATCATGTGATATTTATCTTTCACTGACAGCTTATTTCGCTTAGCATAATGCTCTCCAGGTTCATCCATACTGTTGCAAATGGTAAGAGTTCCTTCCTTTTTACAGCAGCATAGTATACCATTGTGTAGCAATACCACAGTTTTTTAATCCACTCATCTGCTGATGGGCACATAGCCTGTTTCCAAATTTTAGCTATTATAAATTGTGCTGCTATGAATATAGGGGTACGTATATCCTTTCTGATCAGTGTTTCTGATTATTTTGGGATATATTCCTAGAAGTGGGATTACTGGGTCAAATGGGAGTTTGCCTTTTAATTTTTTGGGGAAACTCCATACTTTTTTGAGAGTGGCTGCACCAGTCTGCATTCCCACCAGCAGTGCATGAGGGTTCATTTTTCTCCACATCCTCGCCAGCACTTGTTGTTTGTTGATTTGTTGATGATAGCCATTCTGACAGGTGTGAGGTGAAAACTCATTTTTTTGATTTGCATCTCTTAGATGGTTAGTGACTTTGAGCATGTTTTCATATATCTCTTGGCCTTCTGTATGTCTTCTTTCAAAAAGTGTGAATTTTGGACCTTTGCCCATTTTTTTATTGGATTTTTAATCTTTCTTTTGTTAAGTTGCATGAGTCCCCTATATATTGTGGAGATTAAAACCTTATCTGATATAACATTCTCAAATGTGTTCTCCCATGCAGTGGGCTCTCTTGGTGTTTTGTTGATGGTTTCATTTGCTGTGCAGAAGCTATTTATTTATTTATTCATTTATTTATTTATTGTCTAAAGTTTTACATATGCCTCCTTTTTCCCCAGTTGACCACCACCCCCAGCCATTCACACCCCGGGCAAGCCCTCAGTGTCTGTGTCCATTGCTTATGCTAATATGCATGCATATATGTCATTTGGATGCTCTCTAAACCACCCCTCTTCCCCTACCATTTGTCTCTGGATCTATTCTGTTCATCAAATTATGTTGATCATTACAGCCCACATATGTGTAAGATCATGTGATATATATCTTTCTCCTACTGGC
>NW_006281754.1:5676-7044 GCF_000327345.1 Myotis davidii | reverse complement strand
ACTGAGAAATGGCTAAAATGCAGTTTGTTTGGGATACCTATGTTAATATTTTGCATGCAGAAAGAAAATGCTGGCTCTGAAATTAAACTGAATTAGTACATGGGAAGCATATCTTGATTTAAAAATTAGAAGCTTCTAGAGAAAAGCATAGAAAAAATTCTTTTAATAAGATGGAAATTAATAAAAATTTTAGAGACTGTCTCAGAACTATTCTGAAGTTAATTAATGTCTACACCCTGTTTTTCCCCATAGGAAGCAATGCCTCTGATTTATCTTCATAGAAGATTACCCCAGACAAAGGGAGGTAGAGGCAACTAGAAAAGACCTTAGCCCATTTTTTGTTTGTTTGTATGTTTGTTTGTTTTTTGAATAGCCCATTGGGAATATACTGAAATTCCAGAACCAGGGACAAAAGATGCTGCTTTGGTAGTTTTTAATGCTGGACCTCTGGTGTAAACTTTAAGTGTGTTCTGTGCGCCTGTATAAGAGTGTTGATATCTTTGTGTCTCTTTGTTGTTGTTGAATTTGTTTAAAGAGGAGGCGAGTTCCACTTTGGGAAAGCCTAGTTGTGTGTGGTGGGGTTGAAAGCATGAGAGAGATTTCAAGAACATCCCTGCAGCTTCTAAGAATTCTTAATCTTGGGGTTTCTTCTCGCTCGCCCTCTCAGGGTTCAGCCCCAGAAACAGCGGTGAGATTTCTGCTTGTCTGCAATGTAATGTTGGCTGTCTATCTTTTAGGAACAGTGTAGACAACCGCCATGTTGGGCTGCCTGACTTGGCAGCTGCCATGTTAGCCGCATGGTTTGCCGCTCCCCTGGGGGCACCATCTTGAAACAGCAAAGGCCAAGCCCTCCCTTTAAATTAGCCAATCAGGAAAGACCATGCGCCTGAGCTCCAGTCAGGAGCAAGGGACAGGTCACTGGGTTGTTAAGGCATCTGCATCAGAAAGAACTTGCAGTGATTCAGAGCCAAGTTCAAACAGGACACTCTCAGGAGTGAAGCATGTGTCCCGTCAGGGACTGGGCAGCCAAGAGTCAGGATCCCTGTGGGGGCATCTACCAGTGATGCTTTGGTATTTGCTTTTCACAGATTGCGAGTTTATGAATTATTTTCAATGTTGAAAACACTGCTTTCCATAAGCCATGTGCCTCATTTTAAAATCTTACATATTATTTATTCTTTATATGCTGAAATTATAATTGAATCTAAAGGTATACAAATTTTATATTCTTTATGTCATTTTACAGGGATTATTACTTAACAAAAAATTGTTGTCTTGGAATGTTATATTTTATAGAAAAGTAAGTTTTTTTTAAAATATAAAACCATGCCACATTTTTTAAAATTTTACTTTATTTTAAAATAATAG
>NW_006281754.1:0-3359 GCF_000327345.1 Myotis davidii | reverse complement strand
ATGCTCTCCTGCTCCCCGGTTAGAACCATGTCACATGTCCTCATGGACACAGACCCTGATGGTGAATACAAGGCAGAACCCATGAGGGTGACCAGTTTTCTATCAGTGATCTGCATCAAGACCTTACATAATTAAATTCCCAAAACTAAAACTTAATTGCTTCCCATTTATAACCAGCAACTTCACCTGAACAGATCTGGTTATAATGGAGATTCTTTTATGTTCCAATGTTTGAAACTGGATTGACAACAAAGTCTAGAGTACAAATACCACAAAGGAGGCAGTGCAGCTGCTACACGTCCAGCACCAAACTCATCTGAAGGAATAGGACCCGGGAGCTCTGTCTGTGTCTCTATAGTTCATGGTTCTGGTTCCCAGGGACCCACATAGACTCTCCTCTCTCCCCAACACTTGATCCACTGGCTCTAGGCTCACACTCTGGTCTTAGTTTATCCTCTGATCACTTTGTAGGGGAAACAGTGTCAGATGGAATTTCCCATCTCCTGAACATGAACCTCCTGCACTTTTACTTCTTTCTCTGGTTGTGAGAGTTGCCATCTCTCATTTTAAACCTCTTCTTTTTCATTTTTGAAAATTTTTCTCCTGAGTCTTTGTACAGGTCTCCTGGAGCCTTTGGGTGCACTGGGGGGGAGCACAGGCCCAGATGTTTTGAGTAATTTCTCACACACAGCACCTTTGGACATGTTACACTCTGGGACTATATCCTTTATGTCATAATCCAACCCCAAAGCTCCCTATATATGAGGTGGACATGCAAATCGGGCCCCCTCATAAAAACAGCCCAGCCCTGACCCACAGCTCTGAGATCCCCAAGTGTTCCCATTCTCTGATCAAGATGGAACACAGACCACTCACCATGGGGTTTGGGTTCAGCTGGGTTTTTCTTGTTGCTATTTTAAGAGGTAATTTATGGAGAATGATAAACACTGTGTATTGTGAGTGGATATGCGTGAGGGTAACAGTGGATGTATGAGAGTTTCGTGACCAGGATATCTTTGTGTTTGCAGGTGTCCAATGTGAAGTGCAGCTGGTGGAGTCTGGGGGAGGCTTGGTGCAGCCTGGAGGGTCTCTGAGACTCTCCTGTGCGGCCTCTGGATTCAACTTCGGTAGCTATGGCATGCACTGGATCCGCCAGGCTCCAGGGAAGGGACTCGAGTGGGTGGCAGTTATATGGTATGATGGAAGTCAGAAATACTATGCAGACTCAGTGAAGGACCGCTTCACCATCTCCAGAGACAATGCCAAGAACATGCTGTATCTTCAAATGAACAGCCTGAGAGCCCAGGACACAGCCGTGTATTACTGTGCAAGATACACAGTGAGGGGAAGTCAGTGAGAGCCCAGACACAAACCTCCCTGCAGCAAAAGCTGTGACCAGCAGGGGGCAAACGTGACCCATTGACTTTGTGTTGTAGCCCCAGGAGTGGTTGCAGGTGGTGTTTATGGCAGTTTCCTCTGAGGGTTCTGGGTTTCCTCTCCATATAACAGTTTATCCAAGGGTCTCTCTAGATCTATGCCTCTGTGACTACCACTGATGGCTCTGTGTTTCAACAGTTTTACTATATTAGTAGAAACACTCTCACATGCAGCACAGTTGAAGTTTCATGTTTGCACGAAGAGAAACACAGAGGGTGAGGAAACAACGTGGTTTTGATGTAAGTGGATTTTACTCTCACCTCCTCCCAGAACCAACTGGAAATTACAACTAAATTGGGACTCAATCACCTTGAATTACCAACTAAAGGCTATCTGAAGAGAAGACATTTAACCGAGGAGCCAGGAGAAACCACCTGGAGACTGGAAGGAAGTGGGGGGCACTCAAAAGAGGCTGGCTCCTCTCCCCTGGTTGTAAGGCCCAGGTGATAGAAGGTTAGTTCAGCTGCAGAGGTTCACCCTGAGAAGTGTGAAGCCCAGACCAAGACCAGTCCCCTGCCTGGAGTGCCAGAAACTTGAACAGGTAACAACATAGCACCCAGCTGTGAAACGCAGGTAGGTTTCTGTCTGCCAAGAAGTAGCAGAACCTGCTGGAGACAAAGTCACCACTTTAAAGGCCAAGGAGCAAAATGTGTGTTAGCAGCCACTCCTGCTGTGCTCCAAGGGAAGGAAGGCAGTCAGAAGGCACCTGCCTGAGGAGAGTCAGGATGGGTGGCTTTCGGGAGGGATGTGGGGAAGAGCCTCCGGGACACTGTACTGGGCCCTCCTCCATTCCTCAGCAGCCATCTTTCTTGGGAGGACCTATCCCCACCCATTGGAATCAGCTTGGGGAAAGCAATCCCCCACCTCTGGAACACTGTCACCCCACCTGCATCCTAGGCCCTGCTGAGGAGTCAGGGGGATAGGCCTGGTGTAGATGTCTGGGAAGTATCAGGAGGTGTCAGAGACTGGCTTTGGTGAGGCCATTGACCCACTTCTCTTGAACCTCACTGGTGCCTGCTCCTCACAGGAGATTTGAGAAAAATGCTCTTTGGGGCTCTGGGAGACCCAATCTCTGGTCTGCAAAGTCCCCACCCACCTGACCACCAGGGGTTCCAAGGTACCAAGTTCAGGAAAAAATCAGGGACAGACTCAGACAAGTGGCTCTGGAGCAGGGTTACACACCCACCATCTTCCCTGAAGTCTGATCAGTACTTCCTAAGAGCCCCATTCTCCTGATTCTGCCAGAGGCTCTTTAAGACTGAGCCTTTCCAGGTACTGAGGTTAACAGCCAGTCAGCAGGGAGAGGCAGCAACAGGAGGATCCAGGGGTGCATTGGGACATTTGCTATTCTTTTTCTGCTTTCTTTATTCTTTTTTTTTAATTTTTCGTTCATGTTTATTTGTTTGTTTTTAGTTTTTATTCATGGTGTTGATGGTGTTTTGTTCTTATCATTGTATTGTATTGTATTATTTGTCAACATCTATATATCAATTCCATGATGCAGTCTGGTTTGAGTCTCACAGTCAGCCAGTCTGAAGGTCAATACCAGCCATGAATGGGACAGGAGAAATCAAAACCCAATTAAAAAAAGAGGGCCCACATAATTCACAATGGGGACATTCCAGAGCATCCAGCTCAAGACATCAAGGAGACTGCATCAATGGGGCTCACAGGACACCTACTTCCTAAAATATCCCCAAAAAGACTGGGAGATATATCAGTTCTATCTGATACAAAGAAAGCAACTCAAAGAGACAGCCATATTGGGGGACAAGGAATCAGGCCCAAGAAAAAACAAGAGGAATCTCCAAAAAATGAGCTAAATCAAATGGAGGCAAGCAATTTATCAGACATAGAGCTTTAAGTAGCGGTTATAAGGATGCTTAATGAACGTATTGGGAACTACAATGGCATGAAAAATT
>NW_006281753.1:0-349 GCF_000327345.1 Myotis davidii | reverse complement strand
TCTCCTCCAGAAGTTTTCTTATGTATTTGGGTGATCCTATTTTAGGTGTGTATATGTTTTCCAAAGTTATTTCTTCTTGTTGGATTGCTCCCTTTAGTATTATGAAGTGGTCTTCCTTATCTCTTTTTATGTCCTTCACTTTGAGATCTAATTTGTCAGATATAAGTATTGCTACCCCAGGTTTTTTTTCATTTCTACTCACCTGAAAAACCTTTTTCCATCCGTTCACCATCAGTCTGTGTGCGTCTTTTTTTCTGAAGTGGGTTTCCTGTAGACAGCAGTTATATGGCTCATGTTTTCTTATCCACTCAATTACCCTATATCTTTTGATTGGGCATTTAATCCATTT
>NW_006281752.1:76296-76700 GCF_000327345.1 Myotis davidii | reverse complement strand
TGGTTTCAGGGAGAGAATGTCTGAGAGACGAGGAGAATGGGCGTGAAATGAAAGCCTTTAATGAACAGGATCAGGGTGAATTTTTTTAATATATATATTTTATTGATTTTTTTTACAAAGAGGAGGGGAGAGGGATAGAGAGTTAGAAACATCGATGATGAGAGAGAAACATCGATCAGCTGCCTCCTGCACACTCCCTACTGGGGACGTGCCCGAAACCCAGGTCCATGCCCTTGACCGGGATTCGACCTGGGACCCTTGAGTCCGCAGGCCGACGCTCTGTCCAGTGAGCCAAACCAGCTAGGGCACCCCCGCACTTTTTAAAAAAATATATTTTATCATTCGAGAGAGGGAGAGAAACGAGTGATGAGAGAATCATGGATTGGCTGCCGCCCGCGCGGCCC
>NW_006281752.1:74172-75424 GCF_000327345.1 Myotis davidii | reverse complement strand
TGTGCAGGCTCAATCCCCAGTGGGGGATGTGCACGAGGCAGCCGATCAATGATTCTCTCTCTCATCGTCTCTCTCGTCATGGATGTTTCTCTCTCTCCCTTCTTCTCTGAAATCAATATATATATGTGTGTGTGTGTATATCTATATATGTGTATATGTGTGTGTATATCTATATATGTGTATATCTATATGTGCGTATATGTGTGTATATCTATATATGTGTATATATGTGCGTTTGTATATATATCTATGTATATGAGTGTATATGTGTGTATATATAACTATACATGTATATATGTGTGTATATATCTATATATGCATATGTGTGTGTATGTATATATATGTGTATATATATCTATATATTTGTATATGTGTGTATATATTGATATATGTACATATGTGTGTTTGTATATCTATACATGTATAGATATATGTGTGTGCATATATTTATGTGTATATATGTGTGTATATATATCTATATATGTATATGTGTGTATATGTGTATATATCTATCTGTATATGTAATGTGTGTATATTTGTATATGTGTGTGTATATGTACATATATTTGTGTGTATATCTCTATATGTATATGTGTGTGTATATATCTATATATGTGTATATATGTGTGTTTATATCTATATATGTATATATATGTGTGTGTATATATCTATCTGTATATATATGTGTATATATCTCTACTGGAGACTCGTTGTTGGAGATTGGTCTTGGGTTATATACACATACACATATACATGTACACATATATATACACATATGGACATACACATACACATACATATACACTTACGCATACACCTACATATACACATACATACACATACACACATACATTTAAACATGTACATACGAACACATATGTGTGTGTATATCTATATAGGTATATATGTGTATATGTGTGTGTATATATCTGCATATGTATATATGTGTGTGTATATATCTCTATATAACATATACATATACACATACACATACACATATGGACATGCACATACACATACATATACACCTATGCATACACCTACACATACACACATACGCATACGCATACACACATACATATACACATATACATGTAACACACATAGATATGCACATACACATAGATACAGATACATATACGTGTATGTGTACATATACACATACACATACACATACATATATACATATACATACGTATACACATACATATACACATACATGCATACATATACACACACATATACACACATA
>NW_006281752.1:70564-73064 GCF_000327345.1 Myotis davidii | reverse complement strand
ACATACATATACATATACGCATACACATACACATACATATGAATATACATATACACATGCACACACACATCACAGACACACACATACATATGCATATGCACACACACAGACATATACATGTACACATACACATACATATACACATACACACATACACAAATACATATAAACGCACATACACACATACATATGCATATACACATACACACACATACACATACACGCACATGTACATGTACATGTACACATCCACATATGCACATATATACATATACAATTACACATACACATACATATACAAATACATATACACACATACACACATATGCATATACACATACATATACGTATACACATACATATACATATACACATACACATACATATACGTCCTATATAATAACAAGCTAATATGCTAATTAGCCTGAACAGCAGAACAACCGTCCAACCATCCGGATGACCTTCCGGATGAGGCTGGGGCTGCCCAGGCGGCCGAGACCCACTGAGCCACACCAGCCAGGACCCCATAAAAATTATATATATATATATTAAAAATTGTATAAAGACAGGAAGATGGTCGGCCGGACGCAGAGAGCCCCTGTGAGGGCCGAGCCCCTTGTACGAATTTTGTGTATCGGGCCTCTAGAATATATATATATATTACACACTTTATATGTGTTTGTATGAATGTATCCGAGACTCTTCTCTCGCTACGTTCTGAGTTTTCCGTGTCCCCGGCCCATCCCTGGCGCCTCTGATCGATTCTCCCTCCAGAAATCTCGCTCTTTCCAGATTTTTCCGTCCCCGACACTTCCTGCGGCCTCAGCGAGTCCAGGAGACCATGTGGCAGAAATTTAAAAGAATAAATAAATAAAAATGAAAATTCAGTGTCATCATCCCCATCTTTCCAGGACGAAGAATAGATCCCTTTTCTTTTAAAAAAAATATATTTTATTGATTTTTTTTTGCAGAGAGGAAGGGACAGGGATGGAGAGTTAGAAACATCGATGATGAGAGAGAAACATCGACCAGCTGCCTCCTGCACGCCCCCCACCGGGGATGTGCCCGCCACCCAGGTCCATGCCCTTGACCGGGATTTCAATTTGTCAGTTATCGAATATGAGGATAATTTGCAAAAGAAAATAAATTGACAGTGAGCTATGATGTAGCCTTAGATTTACATTTTGCAACTTACTAGATGATAAACTATATTCCAAATATTGTTTTCAAACTCTCAGAAAAATAGAAAAACTAGCCATGAAATAACATCTAGGAACTTTTTTAAAAAAAATATGTTTATTGATTTTTTTACAGAGAGGAAGGGAGGGGATAGAGAGTTAGAACCATTGATCAGCCGCCTCCTGCACGCCCCCCGACTGGGGATGTGCCCGCCACCCAGGTCCATGCCCTTGACCGGGATTCGAACCTGGGACCCTTCAGTCTGCAGGCCGACGCCCTATCCACTGAGCCACACCACCCTGGGCGGTGGATCCCTTTTCTTTGGGGATTATTCCCTCCCTCCCTCCCTTCCCCTCAGGAGGACTGGCCGCTGACCACGGCCTGACCACACGCAGGGAGGGCGTCCGGCCACATCTGGACGGGAGGCCCCTCTGGCTGCCCAGCTGCCTCCCATCCCCGGGGCGGCCCATGGAATCGCTGCGTCAGGGCCGTCGGTTCCAGGAAAACAGAATCGCTTCCCGGGGAGCAGATGTGTGGGGGCCTCCGGGGCCCGGCCGCCTCCCGGCTTCGTCTCGAACGGACCCTTTATTTTATTCTTATTTTTAAAAGATATTTTTATGGATTTCAGAGAGAGAGAGAGAGAGAGAGAGAGAGAGAGACATCCATGATGATGAGAGAGAATCACGGACCGGCCGCCTCCTGCACGCCCCCCGACTGGGGATGGAGCCGGCAACCCGGGCCGGTGCCCTTGACCGGGAATCGAACCCGGGACCTCCAGGTTCCTAGGATGATGTTCAACCCACTGAGCCACACCGGTCGGGCTCATCATGTTTGTTTCTCTCTCTCCCTCGCCCTTCCTCTCTGAGCTCAATAAAATATATATATATTTTAAAAAAGGAATTTTAGGAGAGATTGATGATCCGTGTGTATGTGTGTGTGTGTGTGTGTGGAGATGTGTAACCGGCTTTGTGAATGCTTGGTGGGAATAAAATAGAATAAAATAAAATGAAATAGAATGAAATAAAATGAAACAAATAAAATAAAATAAAATAAAATAATATAAGTAAAATAAAATATAAGAAAATAAAATAATAACAAAATAAAATATAAAATAAAATGAAATCCTATCCAATAACAGACAAACATGGTAATTGACCCTACCTCTGCTATGCCTCCCATCGGCTAATCAGTGAGGTATGCAAATTAACCGCCAACAAAGATGGAGGTTAATTTGCATATGTAGGCAGAAAGGGGAGGAGCAAAGACTGAAGGCGGCTCCGGCCGGAGGAATGGCCTGGGCCCTGGGTGCCGGAGGAATCCC
>NW_006281752.1:67135-70310 GCF_000327345.1 Myotis davidii | reverse complement strand
TAAAAAAATAAAAACTAAAATAAAATAGTAAAATAAAACAAATAAAATAAAATAAAACAATATAATTCAATAAAATAAAGCAAAACTTAAATTAATAAAATAATAAAATAAAATACAACCAAACCAAAAAATAAAATAAAATAATAAAACAAAATGAAATAACAAAACAACACAATAAAATAAGATAAAACAGTCTCAGAAAAAGCCAGGCTTGCATCTAGAAGAGAAATAAAAACCCAACCAGCGCCCAGCAGCCTGTTGGAACTCGAAGGCTATTGAAACCAGGGCCCAGGTGGGAGTGAGGAGAGTTAGGCCAGCTCATGCAAGTGCATGGTTGGATCATGGCTTTATTTAACATTTTAATATTGCTCACTGTAGACTTCTTAACAATCATTTTTATTTTTAAACTACTGCATTAAAATGTTATTTATTTTGATTACTGAATTTTTGCCCCCTCCCCCTTAAGTTTTGTATCTGAGGCCACTGCTCATCTTGCCCTCACCCTACTCCTGGCTCTGCTTTGCAGCAGGGGAAACTGAAGCAAAGGCATTGGCAAGTGCATAACCAAGGTTTGTTTTCCAGTGTCCAGATTACCCATAATTCAGTCACCAAATCATATGTCCTTCTAATTTTTCCTTTCTGCAAATCCCTGCCTTTTCTCATGAGCCTACTAGCTCCTAGAAAGCTGGGGCCATGTCGTATTCCAAGCTTGCACCTAGCATAGCTGGTTCCGGGTAGGTGCGGGGGACACATGCATCGAATGAGACAAGACAGAAATGTCTTGGAAGTGATAGATGCTGTCTGGGGTCAATTATCCAGGACTCTGTCGTTCATAAGAGAAGCAAGTGGGGTTTTTCCATAGCATTTGTAAATATGTCTTTGACCCCTCACTCCACAAATGGGGTGGCACATACACACTACTTTCTAAAATTAAAATAACAGGTGCCCTAACCTGTTTGGGTCAGTGGATAGAGCCTGTGGACTGAAAGGTCCCGGGTTCTCTCCCGGTCGAGGGCATGTACCTGGGTTGTGGGCATATCCCCAGTGGGGGGCGTGCCAGGAGCGGCTGATCGATGTTTCTCTCTCATCATCGATGTTTCTGACTATCTCTATCCCTCTCTCTTCCTCTCTGTAAAAAAAAAATCAATAAAATATATTTAAAAGAAAAAATATTTTAAACGCCATAAGATGACCCAAACGGCACCAACATGGTTGTCACATCACAAAAGTCGTAAGAGATATTAAAAACCTGCCAATCACAGCCTGGCTCCTATTACATTCTGAAATATATATATTTTTTCTCTATTTTTGTTCGTCAGTTTATGTTGTTCATTCTATCCCACAAATGAGGGAGATTATGGGATATTTGTCATTTCTCTTACTGGATTAATTCACCCAGCATCCTGCCCTCCGGCTCCCTCCAGGCTGATGCAAATGGCAAGAGCCCCTTCCTTTTTCAGGGCTGCATACTATTCCACTGTGTCCATGTTCCAACCCCATTGATTTTTAGGGAGAGCGGGAGAGACAGAGAAAAACAACGATGTGAGAAAAAACACATTGATGGCTGGCCTCCTGCCCAGACACATGCCCTCGATCAGGAATCGAACCCGGGACCCTGCGTTCTGAAGGCCGCTGCTCTATCCAGTGAGCCGCCCCGGCTGGGGTTGGAACAGCCAATACTTAGAGACCAGAGGAGCCCAGGGGCGGCCAGAAGGCCTTTAGTAGAATGTGAATTCTCTGCAGAGAGAATTCTTTGTGGGTAATTGTCACGTACTGGTTATAGACGAGGTGGGTGATCGATGGGACGTCTTTTGCGATAACATCTCGAGACGCACGGGCACGTCCGCGTTCATCGGTTGGGGTTGTCGCTGGGTAAACTCATTTTTCTTTCTTTCTTTTTATTGTTTTATTTCTTGTTGGAAATATGTGGGAGGCGTGGTGCCCCCGGGGCCGTCGTTTAGCCTCGGCCTGGCCAGCCTCCACTTGAGGCCCATTTAGACGCCTCTGGACCTGACGTAGAAGCAAATGGATGAAGGTGAGCAGTTAACTGCAAACTTGTGTTGTTTTAAGGCTTTTTTTAAAAAAAAATGTTTTATTGATTTTACAGAGAGAGGGAGAGAGAGACATCCGTGATGAGAGAGAATCATGGGTCGGCCGCCTCCCGCACGCCCCCGACTGGGGATGGAGCCCACAACCCGGGCTTGTGCCCTTGACCGGGAATTGAACCCGGGACCTCCTGGTTCCTAGGTCGACGCTCAACCACTGAGCCACACCGGCTGGGCAACTACATAGGTCTTAATTGAGTCCACTTGTTCTTCACGGATATTTGGGGCTGTGACGTCAGGAGTTAGAAAGGAGGCAAAAAAAAAATAAAATAAAATAAAATAAAATGGGGATGAGACAAAGTAGAAGACGGCCTTGAATGATACGCACACATGTACGCACAGGCAAACATGCAAAAACACAGGCATGTATGCGTGCGGACATGGGTACACGCATGCATGCAAAAAGGCATGTATGCATGTACACGGACAGAGGCACACATGCATACATGCAAACACAGGCATGCATGCATGTGGGCATAGGTACATACATATGCACACATGCAAAACGCAGACATGCCTGCATGCAGACAAAGGCACACACATGCACAGACAGGGGCATAGGTACACACTCTTTTTTTAAAAAAATATATGTTTTATTGATTTGACAGGGAGGGAGAGGGAGACATCCGTAATGAGAGAGAATCATGGACCGGCCGCCTCCTGCACGCCCCCGACTGGGGATGGAGACCGCAACCCGGGCTTGTGCCCTGGACTGGGAATCGAACCCGGGACCTCCTGGTTCCTAGGTTGGCGCTCAACCACTGAGCCACACCGGCCGGGCAGCTACATAGGTCTTAATTGAGTCCACTTGTTCTTCACGGATATTTGGGGCTGTGACGTCAGGAGTTAGAAAGGAGGCAAAAAAAATAAAATAAAATAAAATAAAATGGGGATGAGACAAAGTAGAAGACGGCCTTGAATGATACACACACATGTACTCACAGGCATACATGTAAAAACACAGGCATGTATGCGTGCGGACATGGGTACACGCATGCATGCAAAAAGGCATGTATGCATGTACACGGACAGAGGCACACACGCATACATGCAAACACAGGCAGGCCGGC
>NW_006281752.1:66254-67060 GCF_000327345.1 Myotis davidii | reverse complement strand
GTGGGCATAGGTACACACATATGCACACATGCAGACGTGCCTGCATGCAGACATAGGTGCACACATGCAAAAACACGCATGCACAGACAGAGGCATAGGTACACACATGCATACATGCACAACAGCCATGCTGGCGTGCTGGCATGGTTACATACATGCATGCATGCTAACACACAGGACTACATAGGTCTTAATTGAGTCCACTTGTTCTTCACGGATATTTGGGGCTGTGACGTCAGGAGTTAGAAAGGAGGCAAAAAAAAAATAAAATAAAATAAAATAAAATGGGGATGAGACAAAGTAGAAGACGGCCTTGAATGATACGCACACATGTACGCACAGGCAAACATGCAAAAACACAGGCATGTATGCGTGCGGACATGGGTACACGCATGCATGCAAAAAGGCATGTATGCATGTACACGGACAGAGGCACACATGCATACATGCAAACACAGGCATGCATGCATGTGGGCATAGGTACACACATATGCACACATGCAAAACACAGACATGCCTGCATGCAGACATAGGCACACAAATGCATACATGCAAAAACACACATGCACGGGCAGAGGCATAGGTACACACATGCATACATGCACAACAGCCGTGCTGGCATGGTTACATACATGCATGCATGCTAACACACAGGAATGCACACACAGAGGCAGGTACACACATGCACACATGCAAAAACACAGGCAGGCATGCTCGCAGACATGGGTGCACAAACTCATTCACGGTGCTCACCCCCAAACTCACGAAGAAACACATGTGTCCATGTGTCAGCTCCTGTCTCTGTG
>NW_006281752.1:63864-65313 GCF_000327345.1 Myotis davidii | reverse complement strand
GTAAAGTATCTATCTATCTATCTATCTATCTATCTATCTATCTATCTATCCATGTATCTATCTATCTATCTATCTATCCATCCATCTATCATTTATCTATATCTATCTATCTATATATGTATCTATGTATCTATCAATCTGTCTACAGGTGCACCCTCCCTCTCACCTTCTGGCCATCTGTAGGAACAAACCGATGGTGGGGTTCAACAGGCCTGAGATGCCCCCCCCACCCCCCTCCACGAATTTCCCACCCCCGACTGCCCCGCGTGGCTCCCGTCCATGACACTCCCCAGGAAAGCCAGTCGGGGAATGGGGCGGCCTAACTTTCGGGGGGGGGGCAGGCAGGCTCTTCATCTTTAGAACAAGGGCCTATATTTAACCCCAGGCACCTGGGGAGAAGACGTGTTTAAATACACGCCCGCCAGCCACCGGCACACAAAGCCTTCATTATCCAGGATTTCGGCGAATGCCCAGAAAATACAATTCCTCCGACAATGGCAGGAAGCCAGCTCACCCCCATCCTCTCTCCCGGGGACCCAGGGCACCGGACTGGCTTTCGAAGGACATGCCTGGACACTCCGTCCATTGGGGAGAGCCCACCGTGAGAAAGAAACCATCGATTTTTTGTTTGTTTGTATGTTTGTTTTAAATGTATTTTTTTGACTAGAGGCCCGGTGCACGAATTTGTGCACAACCAGGATCTCTCGCCTTGGGTGGTGATCAGGGCTGATGGGGGCGGCCGGGGGGCGGGGGGACCAAGGGAGGTTGGCAAGCTCTGGGAGGGCCCTGACCTCCAGGGGGCAGCTCCTGCATTGAGCGTCTGCCCCCTGATGGTCAGTGGCCATCATAGCGACCGGTTGACTGGTCCTTCGGTTGTTCAGTTGCTTACGCTTTTATATAGATGCATTGATGTCACAGAGGAAAGGAGACGGGGAGAGAGAGAGAGAGAGAGTAGAAACGTCCACGAAGAGAGAGAATCATGGATCGGCCGCCTCCTGCACGCCCCCTACTGGGGATGGAGCCCGCCACCCGGGCCTGTGCCCTTGACCGGGAATCGAACCCAGGACCTCCTGGTTCCTAGGTCGACCCTCAACCACTGAGCCACACCAGCCCAGCTGTCACCCCGTTTTTAAACTCGGATGCTGGCTCTGATGGGGAAGTGGGGGGGGGACAGGGGGTGCATTCCTCAGAGTTGGATCTCTTTGCACCCCAACAGCTCGGGGAGGCGACGGAAACGCCGGTGTCCAGGCCCGGATACATGTACTGACATCATTTTGTTCCCCATGGGCGACTCGGGGGATGCGATGGGAGGTGGGGAGGGGAGGGGAGGGGGGCTGGAAACGGGGTGCCTGTCTGGCAGCCCTAACGGTTCGTAAATGCCAGGTTGTCAGGCGCATCAGGCGAGAGCAACCAGAGATAAAGGCGGTATTTTTTTTTATTTGTATTTTT
>NW_006281752.1:62325-63395 GCF_000327345.1 Myotis davidii | reverse complement strand
GTGATATAGCATCAGCCTGTGGACTCAAGGGTCCCGGGTGTGATTCCGGACAAGGGGGTGTGCAGGAGGCAGCTGATCGATGTTTCGCTCTCATCGATGTTTGTAGCTCTCTATCCCTCTCCCTTCCTCTCTGTAAAAAATCAATATAAATATATATATATATTTTTAAATATGTCAGTTTTTTCTATTCTGGAATATTTACAAATTCTCTCTCCTCTCTGGGGGTGGCCGTGGGGAGGTCCGGCTCCGCAACATCCCCACTTTCATTGTCTGTTTTGTTTTTTTTTGTTGTTTTTCTGTGTCAGCATCTTGTCCGGGTTAATGAAAACAGCTGAGCGTGTGTTTATAAACGTGGTTCGACATTCCAATCTGTTCCGATCATTCCTTCCGACGGGCCTCGAGGAAGCAGGCGGCTGCAGGAAGGGTTCGCAGGCCTGAGGAGTCTCCCCGGGGGGAAATGTTGAATCTTTTTGGGGGGACTTTTCCTGATATTGAGCCCCGGCGATTTCCAGGCTCACAGGCTGCTCCCTCGGCCCAGGGACTCAGCTCAGCTGAGAACAGAGGCAGGAGGAAGGGAAATGTCACAGGATCTCACTCGTCATGAACAATATGGACTGGAGAGAAAAATAGAGCAGGGGAGGGGGATATCTATCTACACTAGGCAGGCAGGTGAGCAGTTAGGAGCCAGCAGTCCCGGATTGCAAGAGGGAAGTCCAACTGCCGGCTTAGGCCCTAACCCTGTGGTCCCAGATGGGGGAGGGTGCAGGCCGGGCTGAGGGACACTCCCTTCCACCATGCATGAATTTCGTGCACCGGGCCACGAAAGTATGTATATAAAAGCGACCAGAAAAACTGGAAAAACCTGTCGCTATATCACACACTCTGGCCAGCTCACCTCCCTCTGCCCCTCCGCCAGCCCAGCCCCCCCCTGATTGGCCCCCTTGCACCCTAAGTGACCCTTATGACTGGTTGACCAAATGACCGGTCACTATGACGCACACTGACCACCAGGGGGCAGACGCCCAGTGCAGGAGCTGGCCACTGGTGGTCAGTGCACGCCCACGGCCATG
>NW_006281752.1:60443-62218 GCF_000327345.1 Myotis davidii | reverse complement strand
ACCGAGCCTCTAGTGAATAAATACATAAAAATTTCAAAAAGTATTTTGTGTTGCTTATTTCTTCCCACGAATGATCACAGAAAAAGCCAAATTTACGGGGCCTCGTACCCCAATTCTGTTGCATTCTAATGACAAAGAAATACAGGAAGACGCCCCCTTCAACCCCATCCCCTGCCCTAATGGGACTCTCCGCACAGAACCTGGAACCGTCTGTCCATTTTCCAAGTTGTTTATGCGGCCGCGGCCGCGAATTTCAGGAAGAAACAGGGATGAAAACTTCCAGACCTTTCCGCATCATCTAATTAGCTTCTTTTTTTTAAATTTTTTCCCAAGCTGGGCAGGGACCGATGTCCACATGTCCACACATGTGTTTGCGGAAACCTGAGCCTTCGCTGTGTCTGTCTGTCTGTCCCTTTAAGAGAGAGAATTATTCTTGTCTCGATCGCCGGCGGCTGCTGGACCTACTGGGGAGTTGGAACCAAATCTATAAAAGTGATTGATTGGCCCCAGCTGGGGTGGCTCAGGGGTTAGGGCGTCGGCCTGGGGACTGGAGGGTCCTGGGTTCGATTCCCGGTCAAGGGCACAGACCCGGGTTGTGGGTTCGATCCCCAGTGGGGGGCGTGCAGGAGGCGGCCGGTCCATGATTCTCTCTCATCATGGATGTTTCTCTCTCTCTCTCCCTTCCTCTCTGAAATCAATAAAAAAATTTTTTTACATGCAATAACCATTAACATCTCAAGGAAACGATCTTTAATATAATAACTCTTCATGCAATAAACACCAATTATTCAAGAAAAACAATATTAAGTATTATAATATTACATGCGGTAACCATTAATGTTTCAAGAATAATGATTTTAAATATAATAGTTCTGCATGCAGTAAACATTAATTTGCAAGAATAAAAGAATTTTAAACAACGTTGCATGCAATACACACCAATTATTCAAGAAAAACAATATTAAGTATACTATTACATGCAACAAACATTAAGATTTCAAGAAATAATAAAAATATATATTTTCAATAAGTCCGGCTGGTGTGGCTCAGTGGTTGAGCGTCGACCTAGGAACCAGGAGGTCCCGGGTTCGATTCCCAGTCAAGGGCACAGGCCCGGGTTGTGGGCTCGAACACCAGTAGGGGGCGTGCAGGAGGCGGCCGGTCCATGATTCTCTCTCATCATCAATGTTTCTCTCTCCCTCTCCCTTCCTCTCTCTGAAATCCATAAAAATACATTGAAAAAATTGTTTTCTTCTATTATTAAGAATATTACAGATGTCCCTCCGATCCCCCCAATTGACCCCCACCCTCCAATTCCCACCCCGTTCCAGGACCAACTCACCCTGTTGTCTGTATTTCTGTATTGGTGATGCATATCTATACTCATAAAAGGGTAATATGCTAATTAGACCGGATGTCCTGCCGGTCGACCTTCCGGACAAAAGCCAGGCCTGGGAGGGAATTTCGTGCACCGGGCCTCGAGCATTGCAGAGACGTTCTCTGGGTTAATCCCTTCCCGCCCCTCACTCCCCTCTGAGGTCGGCCCGTCTGCTCCAGGCTTTCATGTTTCTATTAGTGTTGATAGTAGCGTCGGGCGCACAGGATACAACAGAGCAGCCCAAATGCCCACCCAGAGAGGATCCGATAGAGAAGAAGTGGGCCCTGGCTGGGGTGGCTCAGTGGGTAGAGCGTCGGCCTGCAGACTGAAGGGTCCTGGGTTCGATTCCCGGTCGAGGGCACATGCCCGGGTTGTGGGCTCGATCGCCAGTCGGGGC
>NW_006281752.1:58707-60407 GCF_000327345.1 Myotis davidii | reverse complement strand
CCGTGATTCTGTCTCATCATGGATCTCTCTCTCTCTCTCTCTCTCTCTCTCTAAAATTAACAATAAATAAAAACATATAAAAGCAAAAAAAGACACGTCGCCCCACAGCTCACCAAAGTGTCAAATGCATCAAACTGTGGGTCGTGTCGACTGGATTAGGGCTTGGCCGTGGGTGTGAGTTTTCCGCATAAAAACTCCCGGATTCGGGGTAAAAAATAAAATAAAATAAAATAAAAAATGCATAAATCACTCCGCAGCTACCGCCCGCCTTGGTTTTCTTTAGAACCAAGTAAACACGTCCAATCTAATTCATTCCAGAGCTGCCGGCGTCGGCTCCATACGGCCCCGTCTCCGTTCGCTGGCTCAGACCCGGGGATCTATTGCTAGCGCCCTCGTCCCAGACCAAGGAGAGATCTCGGGGTGCAAAGTCATTTTTCCAGGCATCGTATCTTTTTCTTTTTCTTTTTATTTTTTTAAAAAATATATTTTTACAACTAGAGGCCCGGTGCATGAAATTTGTGCACAGGTAGGCAATGGGGGCCTTCTGGCTGCCCACCGCGGTCTGTCTTCCGGCTCCCGGTCGGGGCCTCCCTTCATTCCACGCCCCACCCTGTGCTCAGCACACGTCATAGTGGGGGGTCGAACTGCCCAGGGGACACGTTGCCAGTTAGGCTTTTATATATAGAGAGAGAGAGACTAGAGGCCTGGTGCATGAAATTCGTGCACGGAGGTTCGGGGGAGGTGTTGTCCCTCAGCCCGGTCGGCACCCTCTCCAATCCGGGACCCCTCGGGGGATGTCCACCTGCCTGTTTAGGTCCAATCCCTCATCCCTCTCCCAATCTGGGGATCAAACTGTGGGTCGTGTCGACTGGATTAGGGCTTGGCCGTGGGTGTGAGTTTTCCGCATAAAAACTCCCGGATTCGGGGTAAAAAATAAAATAAAATAAAATAAAAAATGCATAAATCACTCCGCAGCTACCGCCCGCCTTGGTTTTCTTTAGAACCAAGTAAACACGTCCAATCTAATTCATTCCAGAGCTGCCGGCGTCGGCTCCATACGGCCCCGTCTCCGTTCGCTGGCTCAGACCCGGGGATCTATTGCTAGCGCCCTCGTCCCAGACCAAGGAGAGATCTCGGGGTGCAAAGTCATTTTTCCAGGCATCGTATCTTTTTCTTTTTCTTTTTATTTTTTTAAAAAATATATTTTTACAACTAGAGGCCCGGTGCATGAAATTTGTGCACAGGTAGGCAATGGGGGCCTTCTGGCTGCCCACCGCGGTCTGTCTTCCGGCTCCCGGTCGGGGCCTCCCTTCATTCCACGCCCCACCCTGTGCTCAGCACACGTCATAGTGGGGGGTCGAACTGCCCAGGGGACACGTTGCCTGTTAGGCTTTTATATATAGAGAGAGAGAGACTAGAGGCCTGGTGCATGAAATTCGTGCACGGAGGTTCGGGGGAGGTGTTGTCCCTCAGCCCGGTCGGCACCCTCTCCAATCCGGGACCCCTCGGGGGATGTCCACCTGATCGGGCCTAAACCGGCAGTCGGACATCCCTCTCACAATCCAGGACTGCTGGCTCCTAACTGCTTACCTGCCTGCCTGCCTGATCGCCCCTAACTGGCCCCCCATCCGGCCTGATCACCCCCAACTGCCCCCCCTCCCGCCAGCCTGTCACCCCCAATTGCCCCCCTCTGCCAGCCT
>NW_006281752.1:54398-54800 GCF_000327345.1 Myotis davidii | reverse complement strand
TACCTCTCTCTCCCTCTCCCTTCCTCTCTGTAAAAAAAAAACAATAAAATATAAATTATTAAAAAAAATAAATTAAATTATATTATAACCACACACACACACACACACACCAGCCGGGAATTGGAAACGTCTGTCCGTCCACCAGGCCAGTGACTCACACATCAGCCTAAATATTTATCTCAATGCGATGCATGCTTTGCTCTATAAATGCTTGTCTGTCGCAGAATTGGGGTGTGTGTGGGGGGGGGTGGGTGGGTAGGGAGAGAAATGCTATTTGATGGAGACAGAAGATAAATAAGGAATTCAGTGTTTGCTTTCTGCATTTGGCCAGAATTTAACGGCCTTTCCCCCCTCGAACCCCTCCCCTCCCCCTGGCCCCCAACCCACCCAGACCTCCGGCAC
>NW_006281752.1:51871-53424 GCF_000327345.1 Myotis davidii | reverse complement strand
ACTGTCTTTAATTGTAGCAATTTGTGTCCTTAGCTAAATCCTACTACCAGATATCGAGTTCTTCCACCAGGGCAGTTACCACAAATTTTCTAATTGGGGATATTATATTATCTAGCGTAGTGACTTTTTTTAAGAAAAACTAAGCCCTCCAAAGTGCTCCTTGAACTTATCTAAATTGGAACTAGAGCTGAGCCTTCAGTAATAGATTGATTTGTAAAAGGAAGTGAGGAAAAGAATAAGCTAGGACAACAGCTTCATCAAAAAACAGAAAGAAAAGGTACGCTATTTCAGATCCAGTGGTAGCCCAGCAGAAGGTTTGCCCAGGAGAGAGAAAATGAGCTAGAAAGGCATCCAGAGTCTTATTGTGAAGGCTAAGCTGTACAGTTTGAACTTTCTCATAGAGGCTGGTGGCTTTGACTCATGCAGACTAGAGGGTTTTTTTTTCTTTTGGACTGACCCTGCTAGTTCTTATTGTGTTTGCAAGATGCCCTTAAGCATTAACCATTAGGAAGCTTTGGAGAAAAAATAGAGTTTATTACTTATAGGCTCTAGAATTTACAAAGTATGCCTGGGGACACATAGCCAGGATAGCTTAGTCTGGTCATGAGACTCAAAGACTGATGAAGAGACTGCTAGAGAGATAGAGATAGAGATAAAGATAGAGGTAGAGGTAGGAGATGGGGTGGAGGTAGAGGTGGAGGTGGAGATGGATGTGGAGATGGAGATGGGGATAGACAGATAGATGATGGATAGATAGATAGATAGATATAGAGACAGGGAGATGGAGATGGAGATAGATAGATGATAGATAGATATAGATAGATGATAGATAGATAGATAGATGATAGATACATAGATAAAGAGATGGAGATGGAGGTGCAGTTGGAGTTGGAGGTGGAGGCGAGGATGAGGATGCGGATGGGGATGGCGATTGAGGTAGGGATAGAGGTAGAGACGTGGCCACAGGTATCCCCGTCGGCCTCTTCCTAACGGCTTCCCTGTCCCGCTACCCCTCATACACGTACGAGCTATAGACGCATCTACCTCTGCATTCATTTCTCTCTCTAACGCAGGGCGGGGAACCCACTTACTCTACCAGGGCCATTCGGATATTTATCACACCATTCGCTCAACGTAATCCGCTTAATATACACTCAGCTCGCTATGGAAAAACCTTCTAAATTCATGGAATTTCGAGTTCTTCCCGCCATTCCTTGCGGGACCTTATACGGCCTCTCTCGTTATCTACCTATCGTCTAGGCATCTAACGTATCTTCACCTATTTATACAGAAAGAGAAAAAGGAATTGATTTACTGTCACTAATTAGCTTACACGATTCGGAGGCCGGCGTGTCCAAAATCCGTAGGTCAGGGCAGCAAAGTGGAAATCCCATTAAGACTTTATTTTTATTTTTTTTAAAATATATTTTTATTGATTCCGGAGAGGAAGGGGGAGGGAGAGAGAGAGAGAAATATCGATGATGAGAGAGAATCACGGATCGGCCGCCTCCTGCACGCCCCCGACTGGGGATCGCGCCCCCAACCCGGGCCTG
>NW_006281752.1:49390-50951 GCF_000327345.1 Myotis davidii | reverse complement strand
GGCTCCAGGCTCAGTGACGCTAAGCCCCGGCACGCGATCCCTGCTTGCTGGGACCTGCACAGGGCGAGCTGGGCCCATGCACTGGCCTTTCAGACGTGGGGATCGGCCTGGCCCCGGCCCGACTGTCCCTGGGTGTCCATTTTTCAGGCCCTGGCCATGCCCCCCGCTCCCCCAAATCAGGGAATCTGAGTTCCCTGGCTCATGTCCTGTTGCCAGACACCAGCCCAGGAATAAAGCTCACTGAGCAGAAAAAAAATAAAAAATAAAAAAATAAATGAAATGAAATGAAATAAAAAATAAATAAAATAAGATAATAAAATAAATAAAATAAAATAATAATAAAATAAAATAAAATAGTAAAATAAAATAATAAAATAAAATAAAATAAATAACATTAAACAATAAATGGTGTTCGTAAGAATTCCATGCTTAAAGGGACCTGTAGGCAGGCATGTTAGCGTAACCAATGGTCACAGACTCTGGGGTGGTGGGGGCTTGGCCTGGGCTGCGAATGGCTGGAGAGGGTTGGGGGGTAAATGGAGGGAAAAAGGAGACACATGTACAACTTTAGACAATAAATTAGAAAAAGAAGAAATTATTCCAATAATCATAATTTTAAAAAAAGAATTCCGTGCTTGTCTTCGTGGGTTTGACCGAGTAACGCAGGGGCGCGGCCCATTGGCTGCGAACAGAATAGAATCTCTTTGCACGAATATCCCAATAAATATATATATTTTTTTAATTTTTTTCTAATATCTCCCATCGCATGTTCCCAATGACTTGATGATCATCATGATGATGATGAATTTTTTTTTCGTGGCTAAAGACTGCAGCCCACACCCTGAGGCCTCGCAGCCACGCCCCCCAGGCGATGATGGGGAGGGAATGTCCCCTGATTAACGGAGAGCGGAGGGTGGGGTGTCGGTGACATCAGTGTGATTCCTGGGGAGTGAGGGGGCCTTGGGAATGATGAGAAAGAAAGAAAGAGAGAGAGAGAGAGAGAGAGAAAGAGAGAGTCCTGGCCCGTGTGGCTCAGTGGTTAGAGCACCGGCCCACGCACGGAAGGGTCCCGGGTTCGATTTTTCTGGCAACATTTTTTTTAAAAAAAAAATTATAAATAGTGGTAAATGCCATGAGTACATTTTATTTTATTTATTTTAAATAGATATTTAATTGATGTCGGAGAGGAAGGGAGGGGGAGGGAGAGAGAGAAACAGCCATGAGGAGAGAGAATCAGGGACCGGCCGCCTCCTGCACGCCCCCTACTGGGGATCGAGCCCACAACCCGGGCCTGTGCCCTTGACCGGGAATCGAACCCAGGACCCTGCAGTCCGCAGGCCGATGCTCTATCCGCTGAGCCACACCGGCTGGGGCTCAATTATCCTTAAATGCATATTTTTTTTCAAGGAAATGAAACAGAAGGTCCTTTTGAACCTGATCAACTTCCCAGCAAGTAGACAATAATTTATTTCGTTTCTAAATATATTTATAGATTTAGGTTATACCTTCAACAATAAAGAATTATTTTTTACTTATTAAATAGATTTTATTGATTTTTTTA
>NW_006281752.1:46590-48805 GCF_000327345.1 Myotis davidii | reverse complement strand
TAAAATAAAGTAAAATATAAAATAAAATAAAGTGAAACAATAAAATAACATGAAATAAAGCCAGGCCATCGGGAGTATCTTTTAAATACAGCCCCGGCAGCAGAGACGGAATTAAACACGGATCGCCCGTCACCTCCCGGCCGCGATGAGAGCAGATGTGGAATTGGGGCCAATTCAGGGGGAACTGGGGGGCCGTTCGCTCCCCCTCTTTCTGAGTCGAAGGCCGGCCATCCGAAACCTTGGAAAAAAAATAAAATAAAAAAACGGCCTGAAATCCTGGAAAGGGCTGCCTCAGATTTTCCACGTCCCAGAGCCAGGCGAGGAGCCGCACCGACTAAAATAAAAATAAAATGAAATAAGAAAGCGATGACGATGATGACGATTGCACCAAGAAACACACGTCCGTCCGTCCGTCCGTCCGTCCTACAGGCTCAGGATGGAAAATGCACCTTCGGACCCTGGCTTCCCAGGCCCCAGGAAACCGGGGTGCAAAGTGGGGACCAGGAGGGCGGAGATTTCCAACACCCTGGCTTCCCAGGAAAGATGCTACTTCAAGGACGGCCGGGTCCTGAGTTCGAATCCAGCCAAGACCACATACCTGGGGTGCAGGCTCAACCGCTAGCCCTGGTCCGGGGGCACGTGTGGGAGGCACCCCATCCATGTGTCTCTCTCTCACATCGATGTTTCCCTCTGTCTCCCCCTCCCTCCCACTCGCTCTAAACATCAATGGAGCCAGAGCCATAATAGAAGTGGAAGAAATGAAGGGAAATTGGTAAAATGTATATGAAAATTTCCCTCCTGTCAGAGTCCGGGGTGCAACGGGGGACCCTGAGTCAAGTCCCCGCCCACCCGCGTGCACCTCGAACTCATGACCCAGACCCGGGCAGACCCAAATCAGTCAAGACAAACAGGGCAGGGGGCACAGACTCAGGTCCCGGCTGATTGATCATAACTCCCGGGTTCGCACTGAATCGTAGACCAGAAAAGAAGAAAGAAAGAAAAAATAATAATAATAAAAGATCCCTGAGCCAGGACGCGTTTTTAATTCAGAGCTGACATATCGACGTTCCAGCGTCCTCTTGGCCGGAAGCATCGCCTGTCGGTCCAAAAACAACCGAGCGTTCACGCCGGGCGTAGGCTGATGCTCACCAGATATGACGCTAAATGCTAATAACGGACCCATAAATCCCGGAGCCAGATGTACGCACCCCCCTGTACCCCGTGTCCGAACGCCCCTACCTTCTCCTGAGCCCAGAGCTACGTGCGGTTGGCGACTGCGATAGGAATAGGTGATCCAGTGCCATTGCCGAGTAGAGTTTATTTTTAAAAAATATATATATTTTATTGATTTTTTTTACAGAGAGGAAGGGAGAGGGAGAGAGAGTTAGAAACATCGATGATGAGAGGGAAACATCGATCGGCTGCCTCCTGCACACCCCGCACTGGGGATGTGCCCGCAACCCAGGTCCATGCCGTTGGTTGGATTCGAACCCGGGACCCTTGAGTCCGCAGGCCGACTCTCTATCCACTGAGCCAAACCGGCTAGGGGTCCTAGTGGGGTTTAAAAGGTCGGACGCCTACACCGTGCCAGCCCTCATAGCGTGGACGTTTTTGTAAAATATATTTTTGCTAGTGGCCCGGTGCACGAAATTTGTGCACCGTTAAAAGGGAATTAATTAGAGGAAATATGTGAATAGGGCTGTGTTCCCTGTCTCCATAATAGAAGTGGAAGAAATGAAGGGAAATTGGTAAAATGTATATGAAAATTTCCCTCCTGTCAGAGTCTGGGGTGCGACAGGGGACCCTGAGTCAAGTCCCCACCCACCCACGTGCGCCTCGAACTCATGACCCAGACCCGGCCAGCCCCAAATCCGTCAAGACCAACAGGGCAGGGGGCACAGAACTCAGATCCCTGCTGATGGCTCATAATGGAAGCCCCGCCTCCGCTGTGGGCACAGCCATCTTGTGATGGCGTGATGGCGTGATGGTTCATTTGCATATTGCCTCTTTATTATACAGGATTGATTTCAGAGAGGAAGGGCGAGAGAGAGAGGGAAAAACACTCATGATGAGAGAGAATCATGGACCGGCTGCCTCCCGCACACCCCCGACTGGGGATGGAGCCTGCAACCCGGGCCTGTGCCCGGACTGGGATTGAACCGTGACCTCCTGGTTCACAGGTCGATGCTCAACCACTGAGCCACACCAGCCAGGG
>NW_006281752.1:43511-45407 GCF_000327345.1 Myotis davidii | reverse complement strand
TGAGAGAGAGACATCGATCAGCTGCCTCCTGCACACCTCCCACTGGGGATGTGCCCGCAACCCAGGCACACGCCCCCGACCGGAATCGAACCCGGGACCCCCCAGTCCGCAGGCCGACGCTCTATCCACTGAGCCAAACCGGTTTCGGCAAGAAATGTTTTATTAATTCTCAACGGTGTCTGTGGTATTGCCGTCGTAAAGACAGCCAGTCATTACGTCGTAAAGACAGCCAGTCATCCGCACACACCCGGGCAGCCCAAAGGGTCCCGAACAAGAGGAATCCAAAGAGACCCACACCAAGACCCACTGTCATTGAAATGTCGAGGGCGAGAGGCAATGACAGAATTTTAAAGGCAGACACAGGAAAGCACGTAGTCACCTACCAGGCGGCGCCCATACGAGTGTCGGCTGAGTTCTCAACAGAAGCTATGCAGGCCCGAAGGGAGTGGTAAGAAATATTCAGCGTGCCCTGACCGGGGCGGCTCAGTGGATAGAGTGTCGGCTGGCAGACTGAAGGGTCCCGGGTTTGATTCCCGGTCAAGGGCATGGACCTGGGTTGAGGGCACATCCCCAGTGAGGGGCGTGCAGGAGGCGGCTGATCGATGTTTCTCTCTCATCGATGTTTCTAACTCTCTGTCCCTCTCCCTTCCTCTCTGTAAAAAAATATCAATAAAATCTATTTAATAAGTAAAAAATAATTCTTTATTGTTGAAGGTATAACCTAAATCTATAAATATATTTAGAAACGAAATAAATTATTGTCTACTTGCTGGGAAGTTGATCAGGTTCAAAAGGACCTTCTGTTTCATTTCCTTGAAAAAAAATATGCATTTAAGGATAATTGAGCCCCAGCCGGTGTGGCTCAGCGGATAGAGCATCGGCCTGCGGACGGAAGGGTCCTGGGTTCGATTCCCGGTCAAGGGCACAGGTCCGGGTTGCGGGCTCCATCCCCAGTAGGGGGCGTGCAGGGGAGGCAGCCGATCCATGATTCTCTCTTGGCACTGATGTTTCCATCTCTCTCGCCCTTTCCCTTCCTCTCTGAAACCAATAAAAATACATATATACAAAAACTAAAAAAACCAAACATTGTTCCTCTAAAAAAATATCGGCGGATTTGAGTTGGTTTGAAGACATTCCAACCTGTTTAAGCTACACACACGCACACACACACCCATCCGCTCTGGGCCCACGTACTAAACGATTAGACTCTAGAAACCTTATGAAATGGAAGAAAGCAGATGTCAGGGAAATCTCTGCAATTCAATTTCGTCCTGGCCTCACGCTAGGATGTGGGGTGTGGGAAGGCAGGCACGCCCAACGATCTCCGTCTCCCCGAATTTGGGTGAAAATATGTAGAATATCTTCCCCCGGTGACCACCGACGTCCAGATGTTTTATGGGGACATATGTTTCTTCTCTTTATAGAAAAGCTCCAAAAAAAAAAAAAAGAGAGAGAGAGAAATGAGGAATTTCAGCAAGCGTGCCAGGGCAGCTGTCTGCAAATGTGATCACAGTATGGTTCTCGATGAGCTGCTGTAGCTTTTGGGGTGTCTATACCCCAAGCGTGAAGAGCCACGCAGCTGTAGCAGGTGTCTCGATGAGCTGCTGTAGCTTTTGGGGTGTCTACACCCCAAGCGTGAAGAGCCACGCAGCCGTAGCAGGTGTGGCTAAATGGATAGAGTGTCGGTCTGCGGACTGAGGGGTCCCGGGTTCGATTCCCGGTCAAGGGACATGCCTGGGTTGCAGGCTCGATCCCCAGTAGGGGGCGTGCAGGAGGGAGCCGATACATGATTCTCTCTCATTATGGGTGTTTCTCTCTCTCCCTCCCTCCCCCCTTCCTCTCTGAAATCAATAAAAAATATCCATACTAATAAAAAGGGAAACAGGCTAATTAGAC
>NW_006281752.1:41344-42522 GCF_000327345.1 Myotis davidii | reverse complement strand
GCTCCCAGGAGGGGGAGTCCGCCTGATCCGCTCTTTTTGATCTCAAATGACATGACTTACGTTTCCTGAAGAATTGTCACCATATTTCAATCCTCTATAGCTTTTATTTCGGGGGGGGGAGGGGTTAATTCTCACCCAAGGGTATTTTTTTCGACATGACTTACGTTTCCTGCAGAATTGTCACCATATTTCAATCCTCTATGGCTTTTTTTTTTAGGGGGAGGGGTTAATTCTCACCCAAGGATTATTTTTTTCTATTTATTTTTTTAAAGAGAGAGAGAGAGAGAGAGAGAGAGAGAGAGAGACATCGATGGGTCCCCTGCCTCCCCTGCCATCGAACCTGCAACCCAGGCACCTACCCCTGACCAGGAATCGAACCCACGACCCTTCAATGCACAGGCCAGTGCCCTAATGGAAACCCTCTATGTATGTGTGTTTTTTTAAAAAAATTGAATTTTAGGCTCATTGTACGGGGGCTGGGGGGGAGGAATGGGGACATTCGGGGCACGTCAGGAAGTTAAAAAAATCTAATTTTCTTCTTTGCCGAGCCCGAAGGCCGGGAAATTCTTTGCTCCCAGGATTAGAAGCCCTTTCAGACCTCATGAGTTTGCTGTTTGGATCCTAACGGAAATTTCTTCCAGATTTCTAACCCGTAGGAAAAAGAGAGAGAGAGAGAGAGAGAGAGAGAGAGAGAGAGAGAGGCTATGGGCTCATGGTCTGAGCCAACCGAGATCAAAATAGCATATTAAATGCTCCCCGAAGACGCCTTGTACATACAAGAAATATTCGGTGAGTTAATAGGAAGTAAATGAGAAGCAGACGGATTCCGCCTGCAGGTTACGCAAGCGTTTAACCGTTTGGAAGGCGAGGGATGGGCGGCCAGGAGACCCATGGAAACTGCACGTCACCCACAGAAAAAAAACTTTATTTTATTTCTGAGGTTTTTTTCCAAAAAAATATATATATATTTTTTTATTGATTTCACAGAGAGAGAGAGAGAGAGACGTCTATGATGGGAGAGAATCATGGATCGGCCGCCTCCTGCACGCCCCCGACTGGGGATGGAGCCCGAAACCCTGTCTGTGCCCTTGGCCGGAATCGAACCCAGGACCCTTCAGTCCGCAGGCCGATGCTCTATCCACTGAGCCACACCGGCCAGGGCGCGAATGCATGTGGAT
>NW_006281752.1:39496-39940 GCF_000327345.1 Myotis davidii | reverse complement strand
GCCCCCACCACCGTGGCTTTGTCCGGAAGGACAACCAGAAGACGTCCGGTCGGCCTGGTCTAATTAGCATATTACCCTTTTATTCGTATAGATTCTTATTGATGTCAGAGAGGAAGGGAGAGAGGGATACCAGCATCAATGGTGAGAGAGAATCACGGATCGGCTGCCTCCTGCTCGCCCCCTACTGGGCAACCCAGGCATACGCCCTTGACGGGGATTCGAACCCGGGACCTCCTGGTTCCTCGGTGGACACTCTAACCACTGAGCCACGCTGGCCAGGGCCGCAGACTGGCTTATAGCAGAGTCAGCATGATGCCTTTTTCCTGGAAAAAAAACACCCCCCGGGCCTGCAGATGGAGGGACAGCTGTTGGCGGCTGGAGCCTTTTTTTTCCACTTTTTCTCCGTTTTTTTCTCCACTTTTTTCTCTGTGTGTCATCATTTTT
>NW_006281752.1:36668-37623 GCF_000327345.1 Myotis davidii | reverse complement strand
GGCTCCCTTCATCACCCCCCCGAAAATAATGTATATGATTACACCTGGCCGGTGTGGCTCAGTGGTTAGAGCGTCGGCCTGAGTGGAGTGAAGGTTCCCGGGTTGGAAACCCGGATTCAAATCTGAGTGCAGTAGATATTGGGGGTCCCCCTCCCCCCCAAAAAATAATGTATATGATTAGCCCTGGCCCGTGTGGATCAGTGGTTAGGGCGCCGGTCTGCAGACTGAAGGGTCCCGGGTTCGATCCCCAGACTCAAATCCGAGTCCAGTAGATATAGGGGGTCCCCCCTCACCCCTTCCTGAAAATAATGTATACGATTAGCTCTGGCCTGTGTGGTTCAGTAGTTAGAGCGACGACAGTGGACTGAAGGGTCCCGGGTTCGATACCGGGACACAAATCCAAATCCAGTAGATATAGTGGATCCCCCTCAACTCCCCCCGAAAATAATGTGTATTATTAGCCCTTGCCAGTGTGGGTCAGTGGTTAGAGCGTCGGCCTGTGCGGAGTGAAGGGTACCGGGGTTCGATTCCCAGAAACAAATCCAAGTCCAGTAGATTTAGAGGGTCCCCCTTACCCCCCCAAAATAATGTGTATGATTAGCCCTGGCAGGTGTGGGTCAGTGGTTAGAGCGTCAGCCTGTGCGGAGTGAAGGGTCCCGGGTTCGATTCCTGGAAAGAAATCCAAGTCCAGTAGCTATAGGGGGTCCCCCTAAACACCGCCCCAAAAATAATGTATATGATTAGCCCTGGCTGGTGTGGCTCAGTGGTTAGAGCATTGGCCTGTGCGGACTGAAGGGTCCCGGGTTCGATTCCCAGTCAAGGGCACATGCCCGGGTTGCGGGTTCGATCCCCAGTAGGGGGCGTGCAGGAGGCAGCCGATCCATGGTTCTCTCTCATCCTTGACTAGTGACCTGGTCCCCGAGTACCCAAGTCCCCGCCCATGCCCGCCTGCTGT
>NW_006281752.1:33096-36549 GCF_000327345.1 Myotis davidii | reverse complement strand
CACCACCTGGATCAATAGCCCCTGATCAGGGGATGAGCCGATCAATTATTTTTCTGAATCCCCACCAGGCGGTCAGAAGGGGATTTCCTGTTTATTTTTCTGCACAAAATAATATGGAAAAATGTGCGGCCGCAGCAGCAGGAGGAGGGAGGGGCGGAAGGAGTGGAACGAGGATCGGACTTTGGCTAAAATGGGCCCCTGGTCGGGGTGTCTCCGGGGCCCTCTGTCTACAGACCGGTCCCATCCTGGCCTCGGGGAAGGGGACGGACAATGGGAGCCCAGGGACAAATCCAAGTCCGGGAGATTTAGGGTGTACCCCTCATCACCCCCCCAAAAACTAATGTATATGGTTAGCCCTGGCTGGTGTGGGTCAGTGGTTAGAGCGTCAGCCTGTGCAGAGTGAAGGGTCCCGGGTTCGATTCCCGGACACACATCCAAGTCCAGTAGATAGAGGGGGTCCCCTTCATCACCCCCCAAAATAATGTATATGATTAGCCATGGACCGTGTGCTCAGTGGTTAGAGCGCTGGGTTGCACAGAGTGAACGGTCCCGGGGTTCAATTCCCGGACACAAATCCAATCCAGTAGAATTAGGGGGTCCCGCTCATCACCACACCCCAAAATAATGTATATGATTAGCCCTGGCCGGTGTGGGTCAGTGGTTAGAGCGTCGGCCCGTGAGGACTGCAGTGTCCCGGGTTCTATTCCAGGACACAAATCCAAGTCCAGTAGATATAGGGGGTCACCTTCATCACCCCCCCCAAATAATGTATATGATTAGCCCTGGCCGGTGTGGGTCAGTGGTTAGAGCGTCGGCCTCCGCGGAGTGAAGGGTCCCGGGTTTGATACCTGGACACAAATCGAAGTCCAGTAGATATAGGGGGTCCCCCTAATCACCCACTCCAAAATAATGTATATGATTAGACCTGGCCGGTGTCGCTCAGTGGTTAGAGCATTGGCCTCTGCGGACTGAAGTGTTCCGCGTTCGATTCCCGGCCAAGGGCACACGCCCGGGTTGCGGGTTCGATCCCCAGCAGGGGACGTGGAGGAGGCGGCCGGTCCATCATTTTCTCTCATCCTTCACTAGTGACCTGGTCCCCGACTACCCAAGTCCCCGCCCACCACCGCCTGCTGCGCCCGCAGCCTCCTGCTGATTGGTTGTTACTCCTGAGGGCTTCTGGCCTATTTGCATATCACCCTTTTATTAGTGTAGATGTTTCTCTCCCTCTCCCTCTCCCTTCCTCCCTGAAATCAATAAAAACGTATTTTAAAAATGACAATCACACCGGGGCCCGCATGGCTCCGGGGTTGGGCATCGATCGACCTCTGAACCAGGCGTTCCGGGTTCGATAAAAAAAACGTATTAAAAGCAAAAACAGCACAATTTCCCACCGAAACGGAAAAAGCCGTCCTCTCTGTGGATCCAGCAACGCTTGCGTTTGTCCAGAGAAATAACCCCTCACCCCCCCCCACCCAACACCACCTGGATCAATAGCCCCTGATCAGGGGATGAGCCGATCAATTATTATTCTTAAATCCTATGAAACGGTCGGAAGGGGATTTGGTGATTATTTTTCTGCACAAAATAATATGGAAAAATGTGCGGCCGCCGCAGGAGGAGGAGGGAGGGTCGGAAGGAGTGGAACGAGGATCGGACTTTGGCTAAAATGGGCCCCTGGTCGGGGTGTCTCCGGGGCCCTCTGTCCACAGACCGTTCCCATCCTTGGCCTCGGGGAAGGGGACGGACAATGGGAA
The DNA here is from genome assembly GCF_000327345.1 of Myotis davidii. Lineage (NCBI taxonomy): Eukaryota > Metazoa > Chordata > Mammalia > Chiroptera > Vespertilionidae > Myotis > Myotis davidii. The sequence continues at coordinate 34,795 of NW_006281752.1, read as the reverse complement.
CCCAGAGACAAATCAAAGTGCGGTAGATTTAGGGGGTCCCCCTAATCTCCCCCGCAAAATCATGTATATGATTAGCCCTGGCTGGTGTGGATCAGTGGTTAGAGCGTCGGCCTGTGCGGAGTGAAGGGTCCTGGGTTAGATTCGCGGACACAAATCCAAGTCCAGTAGATATTGGGGGGTCGCCCTCACCTCCCCCCGAAAATAATGTATATGATTAGCCCTGGCCGGTGTGGATCAGTGGTTAGGGCGCTGGTCTGCAGACTGAAGGGTCCCGGGTTTGATCCCCGGACTCAAATCCGAGTCCAGTAGATATAGGGGGTCCCCCCTAACCCCCTCCGGAAAATAATGTATACGATTAGCTCTGGCCGGTGTGGTTCAATGGTTTGAGCGTCGCCGGGGGACTGAAGGGTCCCGGGTTCGATACCGGGACACAAATCCAAGTCCAGTAGGGTCCCGGGTTTGATACCGGGACACAAATCCAGTCCAGTAGATATAGGAGGTCCCCTTCATCACCCCCCGAAATAATGTATATGATCAGCCCTGGCCGGTGTGGGTCAGTGGTTAGAGCATCTGCCTGTGCAGAGTGACGGGTCCCGGGTTCGATTTCTGGACACAAATCCAAGTCCAGGAGATATAGGGGGTCCCTCTCAACACCCCCCCAAAATAATGTACATGATTAGCCCTGGCTGGTGTTGCCCACTGGATAGAGCATCAGCCTGCGGACTGAAGGGTCCCTGGTTCGATTCCCAGAAACACATTCAAGTCTAGGAGATATATGGTGTCCCCTTTCATCACCCCCCCAAAGAATAATGTATATGATTACCCTGGCTGTGTGGTTCAGTGGTTAGAGCGTCGGCCCGTGCGGACTGAAGGCTCCCGGGTTCGATTCCCGGACACAAACCCAAGTAGAGTAGATATAGGGGCTCCCCTTCATCACCCTCCAAAAATAATGTATATGATTAGCCTTGGCTGGTGTGGTTCAGTGGTTAGAGGGTCGGCCTGTGCAGAGTAAACGGTCCCGGGTTCATTCCTGGACACAAATCTAAGCCCAGTAGATATAGGGGGTCCCCCTCACTACCCCCAAAAAATAACATAGGATTAGCCAAGGTGATGTCTGTTGCAACTCACATTCTTCTCTACACTTGAGTTCTGAGCTCAGTTCTAGCTGCCTTCATTTTGAGACTCCATAATTGGTCTGACTTTTCAAATGCCATTCTTTTAGAGGCTCTGCTTCTCTTCAGAATCAGACAAGAAACTAGATTCTAACCCTGGCCGGTGTGGCTCAGTGGTTAGAGTGTCGGACTGCGTACTGAAAGGGTCCCGGGTTGGATTCCGGTCAAGGGCATGTACTTTGGTTGCGGGCACATCCCAAGTCAGGGGCGTGCAGGAGGCGGCTGATCGATGTTTCTCTCATCGATGTTTCTAGCTCTCTAGCCCTCTCCCTTCCTCTCTGTAGAAAATCAATAAAAGATATTTAAAAAAATAAAAATAAAAAAAGACATAAATACAAACTGCTACAAAGAAAAGAAAATTCCTTAAAAATATTTTTGACAATGAACTGTCTGTGAAGAAACAATGACTTTATAACCATTTCAAAGCACTTGTATAGCCCTGGCCGGTGTGGCTCAGTGGGTAGAGCATCGGCCTGCAGACTCAAGGGTCCCGGGTTCGGTTCCCGGTCAAGGGCACTTGCCCGGGA
>NW_006281752.1:31862-32685 GCF_000327345.1 Myotis davidii | reverse complement strand
CTGGCCTATTTGCATATCACCCTTTTATTAGTGTAGATGTTTCTCTCCCTCTCCCTCTCCCTTCCTCCCTGAAATCAATAAAAACGTATTTTAAAAATAACAATCACAGTTGGGCCCGCATGGCTCAGGGGTTGGGCATCGATCGACCTCTGAACCAGGCGTTCCGGGTTCGATAAAAAAAACGTATTAAAAGCAAAAAGCGCAATTTCCCGCAGAAACGGAAAAAGCCGTCCTGTCTGTGGATCCAGCAACGCCTGCGTTTGTCCAGAGAAATAACCCCCCCCACCCCTCCATCACCACCTGGATCAATAGCCCCTGATCAGGGGATGAGCCGATCAATTATTATTCTTAAATCCTATGAAACGGTCGGAAGGGGATTTGGTGTTTATTTTTCTTCACAAAATAATGTGGAAAAATGTGCGGCCGCAGAGGGGGAGGAGGGAGGGGCGGAAGGAGGGGAAACAGGATCGGACTTTGGCTAAAATGGGGCCCTGGTCGGGGTGTCTCCGGGGCGCTCTGTCTACAGACCGTTCCAATCCGTAGTCCCTTCTGAGTCCTGGGGAAGAGGGTCAACAATGATCATCCCAGAGACAAATCCAAGTCCGGTAGATATAGGGGGTCCCCCTCATCACCCCCCAAAAATAATGTATATGATTAGCCATGGGCAGAGTGGCTCAGTGGTTAGATCGCCAGCCTGCAGACTGAAGGGTCCTGGGTTCGATTCCCGGACAGAAATCCCAGTCCAGTAGATATAGGGGGCCCCCCTGGTCACCCCCCAAAAAATTATGTGTAGGATTAGCCGTGGCCCGTGTGGATCAGTGGT
>NW_006281752.1:29771-31451 GCF_000327345.1 Myotis davidii | reverse complement strand
AAAAAAAATATATATATTAAAAACAAAAACACAATTTCCCGCAGAAACGGAAAAAGCCGTCCCCTTTGTGGATCCAGCAACGCTTGCGTTTGTCCAGAGAAATAACCCCTCACCCCACCCCACCCATCACCACCTGGATCAATAGCCCCTGATCAGGGGATGAGCCGATCAATTATTATTCTTAAATCCTATGAAACGGTCGGAAGGGGATTTCGTGTTTATTTTTCTTCACAAAATAATATGAAAAATGCGGCCGCAGCAGCAGGAGGAGGAGGGAGGGTCGGAAGGATTGGAACGAGGATCAGACTTTGGCTAAAATGGGCCCCTGGTCGGGGTGTCTGCGGGGCCCTCTATCCACACACTGTTCCCTTCCGGGCCTCGGGGAAGAGGACGGACAATGGCCAGCCCAGGGACAAATCCAACTCCGGGAGATTTAGGGTGTACCCCTCATCACCCCCCCAAAAAATAATGTATATGGTTAGCCCTGGCCGGTGTGGGTCAGTGGTTATATCGTTGGCCTGTGCGGAGTGAAGGGTCCCGGGTTCGATTCCTGGACACACATCCACGTCCAGTAGATATAGGGGGTCCCCCCTTACCCCCAAAAATAATGTATAGGATTAGCCCCTGCCAGTGTGGGTCAGTGGTTAGAGCGTCGGCCTGTGCGGAGTGAAGGGTCCCAGGTTCGATTCCCGGACACACATCCAAGTCCAGTAGATATGGGGGGTCCCCCTTGACCCCCCCCCAAGTAATGTATAGGATTAGCCCCTGCCAGTGTGGGTCAGTGGTTAGAGCGTCGGCCTGTGCGGAGTGAAGGGTCCCAGGTTCGATTCCCGGACACACATCCAAGTCCAGTAGATATGGGGGGTCCCCCTTAACCCCCCCCCAAGTAATGTATAGGATTAGCCCCTGCCAGTGTGGGTCAGTGGTTAGAGCGTCGGCCTGTGCGGAGTGAAGGGTCCCAGGTTCGATTCCCGGACACAAATCCAAGTCCAGTAGATATAGGGGGTCCCCCTCACCCCCCGAAAATAATGTATATGATTAGGCCTGGCCGGTGTTTCTCAGTGGTTAGCGCGCCGGCCGGCGGAGCGAAGGGTCCCGGGTTCGAATCCCGGACACACATCCAAGTCCAGTAGCTATAGGGGGTCCCCCTTATCACCCCCCCAAAGAATAATGTATAGGATTAACCCTGGCCGGTGTTGCTCAGTGGTTAGAGCATTGGCCTGTGCGGACTGAAGGGTCCCGGGTTCGATTCCCCATCAAGGGCACACGCCCGGGTTGCGGGCTTGATCCCCAGCAGGGGACGTGGAGGAGGCAGCCGGTCCATGATTCTCTCTCAACCTTGACTAGTACCGGGTCCCCGACTACCCAAGTCCCATCCCATCCCCACCTGCTGTGCCTGCAGCCTCCTGCTGATTGGTCGTTAAACCTGAGGGCCTCTAGCTCATTTGCATATTACCCTTTTATTAGTGTAGATGTTTCTCTCCCTCTCCCTCTCCCTTCCTCCCTGAAATCAATAAAAACGTATTCTAAAAATAACAATGACACCTGGGCCCGCGTGGCTCCGGGGTTGAGCATCGATCGACCAATGATCCAGGCATTCCGGGTTCGATAAAAAAAACATATTAAAAGCAAAAACAGCACAATTTCCCACAGAAATGGAAAAAGCCGTCCTCTCTGTGA
>NW_006281752.1:19698-29275 GCF_000327345.1 Myotis davidii | reverse complement strand
CAAATCCAAGTGCAGTAGATAAAGGGGGAAACCCTTCATCACCCCCCAAAAAATAATGTATAGGATTAGCCCTGGCTGGTGTGGGTCAGTGGTTAGAGCGTCGGCCTGTGCGGACTAAGGGTCCCGGGTTCGATTCCCGGACACAAATAATCCAGTAGACATAGGGGGTACCCCTCATCACCCCCCGAAATTATATGATTAGCCCCGGCCGGTGTGGGTCAGTGGTTAGAACATCCGCCTGTGCGGCCTGAAGTGTCCCGGGTTCGATTCCCGGACACACATCCAAGTCCAGTAGATTTAGGGGGTCCCCCTCATCACCCCCCCGAAAAAATGATGTATATGATTAGCCCTGGCGGGTGTGCTCAGTGGTTAGAGCATCGGCCTGTGTGGAGTGAAGGGTCCCGGGTTCGATTCCAGGACACAAATCCAAGTCCAGTAGCTATAGGGGGTCCCCCTCATGACCCCCCCCAAAAATAATGTATATGATTAGCTCTGGCCCATGTGGATCAGTGGTTAGAGCGCTGGCCTGCGTACCGAAGGGTCCTGGGTTCGATTCCCGGAAACACATTCAAGTCCAGTAGATATACGGGGTCCCCTTTCATCACCCCCCCAAAAAAATAATGTATATGATTGGCCCTGGCAGTGTGGTTCAGTGGTTGGAGCCTCGGCCCGTGCGGACTGAAGCGTCCCGGGTTCGATTCCCAGACACAAATCCAAGTCCAGTAGATATAGGATGTCCCCCTCATGACCCTCCCAAAAAATAATGTGTAGGATTAGCCCTGGCCGGTGTTGCTCAGTGGTTAGAGCGTCAGCCTGTGCGGAGTGAAGGGTCAGGGGTTCGATTCCCGGACACAAATCAAAGTGCAGTAGATATCGGGGTCCTCCCTCACCTCCCCCCAAAATAATGTGTATGATTAGCCCTGGCCGGTGTGGTTCAGTGGTTAGAGCGTCAGCCTGCAGAGTGAAGGGTCCCGGGTTCGATTCCAGGACACAAATCCAAGTCCAGTAGCTATAGGGTGTCCGCCCCATCACCCCCAGAAATAATGTATATGATTAGCCCTGGCTGGTGTGGTTCAGTGGTTAGAGCGTCGGCCTGTGCGGAGTGAAGGGTCCCGGGTTCGATTCCCGGACACAAATCCAAGTCCTGTAGATATAGGGGGTCCCCTTCATCACCTGCCCCCAAAAATAGTGTATATGATTAGTCATGGCTGGTGTTGGTCAGTGGTTAGAGCGTCGGCCTGGGCGGAGTGAAGGGTCCCGGGTTTGATTCCTGGACACAAATCCAAGTCCAGTAGATATAGGGGGTCCCCTTTATCACCCCCCCGAAAAATGATGTATATGATTAGCCCTGGCTGGTGTGGATCAGTGGTTAGAGCGTCTGCCTGTGCGGAGTGGAGGGTCCAGGTTTGATTCCCGGACACACATCCAAGTCCAGTAGATATAGCGGGTCCCCCCTTACCCCCCGAAAATAATATGATTAGCCGTGGCTGGTGTTGGTCAGTGGTTAGAGCGTCGGCCTGTGCAAACTGAAGGGTCCCGGGTTCTATTTCCAGACACACATCCAAGTGCAGTAGATATAGGGGGTCCCTCCTCATCCCTCCCGAAAATAATGTATACGATTAGCCCTGGCCGGTGTCGTTCAGTGTTTAGAGCCTCGGTCTACGGACTGAAGGGTCCCGGGTTCTATTCCGGGACACCAATCCAAGTGCAGTAGATATAGGGGATCCCCCTCATCACCCCCCAAAATAATGTGTATGATTAGCCCTGGCCAGTGTGGATCAGTGGTTAGAGTGCCGGCCTGCAGACTAAAGGGACCCGGGTTCAATAACCGGACACAAATCCAAGTCTAGTAGCTATAGGGGGTCCCCCTCATCACCCCGCCAAAAATAATGTATATGATTAGCCCTGGCCAGTGTGGATCAGTGGTTAGAGTGCCGGCCTGCAGACTGAAGGGACCCGGGTTCGATTCCCGGACACACATCCAAGTCCAGTAGATATAGGGGGTCTCCCTCACCCCCCGAAAATAATGTATATGATTAGCCCTGGCCGGTGTGGGTCAGTGGTTAGACCGTCAGCCTGCGCGGAGTGAAGGGTCCCGGGTTCGATTCCCAGACACACATCCAAGTCCAGTAGATATAGGGGGTCCCATTCATCACCGCTCCCTAAAATAATGTATATAATTAGCCCTGGCCGGTGTGGGTCAGTGGTTAGAACGCTTCCCCCCCCCTCTCCCTTCCTCCCTGAAATCAATAAAAACGTATTTTAAAAATAACAATCACAGTTTGGCCCGTATGGCTCCGGGGTTGGGCATCGATCGACCTCTGATCCAGGCGTTCGGGGTTCGATAAAAAAACATTAAACGCAAAAACAGCACAATTTCCCACAGAAACGGAAAAAGCCGTCCCCTCTGTGGATCCAGCAACGCTTGCGTTTGTCCAGAGAAATAAACGCCCCCTCCCCCACTCCCCATCACCACCTGGATCAATAGCCCCTGATCAGGGGATGAGCCGATCAATTATTATTCTTAAATCCTATGAAACGGTCGGAAGGGGATTTGGTGATTATTTTTCTGCACAAAATAATATGGAAAAATGTGCGGCCACAGCAGGAGGAGAAGGGAGGGTCGGAAGGAGTGGAAACAGGATCGGACTTTGGCTAAAGTGGGACCCTGGTCGGGGTGTCTCCGGGGCCCTCTGTCTACAGACCGTTCCCATCCTTGGCCTCGGGGAAGGGGGTCGGACAATGGCCAGCTCAGGGACAAATCAAAGTGCGGTACATTTAGGGGGTCCCCCTAACCTCCCCCCCAAAATAATGTATATGATTCGGCCTGGCTGGTGTGGGTCAGTGGTTAGAGCGTCGGCCTGTGCGGAGGGAAGGGTCCCGGGTTCGATTCCCGGAAACAAATCCAAGGCCAGTAGATATAGGGGGTCCCCTTTCTCAAAGTCCCCCCAAAAATAATGTATAGGATTAGCCCTGGCCGGTGTGACTCAGTGGTTAGTCGGCCTGTGCGGAGTGAAGGGTCCCGGGTTCGATTCCCGGACACACATCCAAGTCTGGTAGATATAGGGGGTCCCCCTCATCTCCCACCCCAAAATAATGTATATGATTAGCCCTGGCCGGTGTGGGTCAGTGGTTAGAGCGTCGGCCTGCGCGGAGTGACAGGTACCGGGATCAATTCCCGGACACACATCCAAGTCCAGTAGAAATAGGGGGTCCTCCTCCCCCACAAAAATAATGTATATGATTAGCCCTGGCCGGTGTGGATCAGCGGTTAGGGCGCCGGTCTGCGGACTGAAGGGTCCCGGATTTGATCCCCGGACTCAAATCCGAGTCCAGTAGATATAGGGGGCCCCCCCTCACCCCCTCCCGAAAATAATGTATACGATTAGCTCTGGCCGGTGTGGTTCAGTGGTTAGAGTGTCGCCAGTGGACTGAAGAGTCCCAGGTTCGATACCGGGACACAAATCCAAGTCCAGTAGATATAGTGGGTCCCCCTCATCGCCTCCCCCAAAATAATGTATATAACTAGCCCTGGCCGGTGTGGGTCAGTGGTTAGAGCGTCGGCCTGTGCGGACTCAACGGTCCCAAGTTCGATTCCCGGACACAAATCCAATCCAGTAGATATCGGGGGTCCCCTTCATCACCGCCCCAAAAATAATGTATATGATTAGCCTTGGCTGGTGTTGCTCAGTGGATAGAGCGTCGGCCTGTGAGGAGTGAAGTGTCCCGGGTACGATTCCGGGTCAAGGGCACACTCCCGGGTTGCGGGTTCGATCCCCAGTGTGGGGCGTGCAGGAGGCGGCCGGTCCATGATTCTCTCTGATCCTTGACTAGTGACCTGGTCCCCGACTACCCAAGTCCCATCCCACCCCCGCCTGCTGCGCACGCAGCCTCCTGCTGATTGGTCGTTACGCCTGAGGGCTTCTGGCCTATTTGCATATTACCCTTTTATTAGTGTAGATGTTTCTCTCCCTCTCCCTTCCTCCCTGAAATCAAAAAACTTTTTTTAAAAATAACAATACAGCTGGGCCCGCATGGCTCCGGGGTTGGGCATCGATCGACCTCTGAACCAGGCGTTCCGGGTTCGATAAAAAAAACATATTAAAGCAAAAACAGCGCAATTTCCCACAGAAACGGAAAAAGCCGGCCCATCTGTGGATCCAGCAACGCTTGCGTTTGTTCAGAGAAATAACCCTCCACCCGCCATCCTCAACACCACCTGGATCAATAGCCCCTGATCAGGGGATGAGCCGATCAATTATTATTCTGAAACCCCACCAGGCGGTCAGAAGGGGATTTCCTGTTTATTTTTCTGCACAAAATAATATGGAAAAATGTGCGGCCACAGCAGGAGGAGAAGGGAGGGTCGGAAGGAGTGGAAACAGGATCGGACTTTGGCTAAAGTGGGACCCTGGTCGGGGTGTCTCCGGGGCCCTCTGTCTACAGACCATTCCCATCCTGGCCTCGGGGAAGGGGGTGAGACAATGGCCAGCCCAGGGACAAATCAGTGTGGTAGATTTAGGGGGTCCCCCTAACCTCCCCCCCAAAATAATGTATATGATTAGCCCTGACTAGTGTGGGTCAGTGGTTAGAGCGTCTGCCTGAGGACGGAAGGATCCCGGCTTCGATTCCCGGACACAAATCCAAGTCCAGTAGATATAGGGGGTCCTCCCTAACCCCCACCAAAAATAATGTATATGATTAGTCCTGGCCCATGTGGATCAGTGGTTAGAGCGTTGGCCTGTGCGGAGTGCTCCCATCCTTGGCCTCGGGGAAGGGGGTCGGACATTGGCCAGCCCAGGGACAAATCCAAATCCAATAGATTTAGGGGGTCCCCCGCATCACCCCCCCCAAAAATAATGTATATGATTATCCCTGGCCAGTGTGGGTCAGTGGTTACAGCGTCGGGCTGTGCGGAGTGTCGTGTCCCGGGTTCGATTCCCGGACACAAATCCAAGTCCAGTAGATAAAGGGGTCCCCCCGACCTCCCCTCAAAAAATAATGTGTATGATTAGTCATAAAATAATGTATAGGATTAGCCCCTGCTGGTGTGGATCAGTGATTAGAGCGTCGGCCTCCGGATTGAAGGGTCCCGGGTGGGATTCCTGGACTCACATCCAAGGCCAGTAGATATAGGGGGTCCCCCCTGACCCCCCCCCAAAATAATGTACATGATGAGCCCTTGCCGGTGTGCGTTGGTTAGAGCGTCGGCCTGCGGACTGAAGGGTCCCGGGTTCGATTCCCGTTCACACATCCAAGACCCGTAGATATAGGGGGTCCCCCTCACCTCCCCCCGAAAATAGTGTATATGATTAGGCCTGGCCGGTGTGGGTCAGTGGTTAGAGCGTCAGCCTGTGCGGAGTGAAGGACCCCGGGTTAGATTCCCGGACACAAATCCAAGTCCAGTAGTTATAGGGGTCCGCCTCCCCACCCCCCCAAAAAATTATGATTAGCCCTGGCCGGTGTGGATCAGTGGTTAGATTGTTGGCTTGTGCGTAGTGAAGGGTCCCGGGTTTGATACCTGGACACAAATCCAAGTCCAGTAGATATAAGGAGTCCTCCCTCACCTCCCCCACCAAAAATGATGTATATGATTAGCCCTGGCCGGTGTGGGTCAGTGGTTAGTCTGCCTGTGCGGAGTGGAGGGTCCCGGGTTCGATTTCCGGACACATATCCAAGTGCAGTAGATATAGGGGGTCCCCTTCATCACCCCCCGAAAATATTGTATAGGATTAGCCCTGGCCGGTGTGGGTCAGTGGTTAGAGCGTCAGCCTGTGCGGAGTGAAGGACCCCGGGTTAGATTCCCGGACACACATCCAAGTCCAGTAGATATAGGGGGTCCCCTTCATCACCCCCCAAAATAATGTATATGATTAGCCCTGGCTGGTGTGGCGCAGTGGTTAGAGCGTCGGCCTGTGTGGACTAAAGGGTCCCGGCTTCGATTCCCGGACACAAATACAAGTCCAGTAGATATAGGGGGTCCCCTTTCATCAGCCCCCCCAAATGTATATGATTAGCGGGTGTGGCCGGTGTTGCTCAATGGTTAGAGCGTCACCTAAATAATGTATAGGATTAGCCCTGGGCGGTGTGGGTCAGTGGTTAGAGCGTTGGACTGTGCGGAGTGAAGGGTCCACGGTTCGATTTCTAGACACAAATCCAAGTCCTATAGATGTAGGGGGTCCTTCCTCACCACCCCCCCAAAAAATAGTGTATAGGATTAGTCCTGGCCGGTGTGGTTGGTGTGGCTCAGTGGTTAGAGCGTCAGCCTGCGCGGACTGAAGGGTCCCGGGTTCGATTCACGGACACACATCCAAGTCCAGTAGATATAGGGGGTCCCCCTCGAAACCCCCAAAAATAATGTCTATAATTAGCCCTGGCCTGTGTGGATCAGTGGTTAGAGCGTCGGCCTGCAGACTGAAGGGTACCGGGTTCGATATCCGGACACACATCCAAGTCCAGTAGATATAGGGGGTCCCCCTCATCACCCAGCAAAAAATAATGTATACGATTAGCTCTGGCCGGTGTTGTACAGTGGTTAGAGCGTCGCCGGGGGACTGAAGGGTCCCGGGTACAATACCGGGACAAATCCAAGTCCAGTAGATATAGTGGGTCCCCCTCACCTCCCCCCAAAATAATGTGTATGATTAGCCTAGGCTGGTGTGGGTCAATGGTTAGAGCGTCGGCCTGTGCGGAGTGAAGGGTCCCGGGTTCGATTTTCAGACACACATCCAAGTCCAGTAGATATAGGGGATCCCCATCATCACCCCCCAAAAAATGACGTATAGGATTAGCCCTGGCCAATGTGGTTCAGTGGTTAGAGTGTCGGCCTGTGCGGAGTTAACGGTACCGGGTTCGATTCAGGGACACAAATGCAATTCCAGTAGATATAGGGGGTTCCCCCCATCACCCCCCAACAATAATGTACATGATGAGCCCTTGCCGGTGTGGTCAGTGGTTAGAGCATCGGCCTGCCGACTGAAGGGCCCCGGGTTCGATTTCCAGAAAAATCCAAGTGCAGTAGATATAGGGGGTCCCCCTCATCACCCCCTGAAAATGTACAGGATTAACCCTGCCCAGTGTGGGTCAGTGGTTAGAGCGTCGGCCTGTGTGGAGTGAAGGGTCCTGGGTTCGATTCCCGGAAACACATTCAAGTCAAGTAGATATAGGGGGTCCCCCTCACCTCCCCCCCCGCCAAAATAATGTATATCATTAGCCCTGGCCGGGGTGGGTTAGTGGTTAGAGCGTCGGCCCGTGTGGACTGAAGGGTCCCGGGCTCGATTCTAGGACACAAATCCAAGTCCAGTATATTTAGGGGGTCCCCCTAATCTCCCACCCCAAAATAATGTATATCATTAGCCCTGGCCGGTGTGGGTCAGTGGTTAGAGCTTCTGCCTGCGGACTGAAGGGTCCCGGGTTTTATTTCCGGAAACACATTGAAGTCCAGTAGATATAGGGGATCCCCTTTCATCACCCCCCCAAAAATAACGTATATGATTAGCCGTGGCCAGTGTGGTTCAGTGGTTAGAGCGTTGGTTCTCGGACTGAAAGGTCCCGGGTTCGATTCCCAGACACACATCCAAGTCCAGTAGATATAGGGGGTCCCATTCATCACCGCTCCCTAAAATAATGTATATAATTAGCCCTGGCCGGTGTGGGTCAGTGGTTAGAGCGCCGGACTGCGGACTCAAGGGTCCCGGATTCGATTTCCGAACACTAACCCAAGGGCAGTAGATTTAGGGGGTCCACCTCATCACCCCCCAAAAAATAATGGATATGATTAGCCCTGGCCAATGTGGATCAGTGGTTAGAGCGTCGGCCAGTGCAGACTAAAGGGTCCTGGGTTCGATTCCCGGACACACATCCAAGTCCAGTAGATATAGGGGGTCCCATTCATCACCGCTCCCTAAAATAATGTATATAATTAGCCCTGGCCGGTGTGGGTCAGTGGTTAGAACGCTGGCCTGTGCGGAGTGAACGGTCCCGGGTTCGATTCTCAGACACAAATCCAAGTTCAGTAGATATAGGAAGTCCCCCTCACCTCCCCCCAAAAATGTATATCATTAGCCCTGGCCGGTATGGTTCAGTGGTTAGAGCGTCAGCCTGTGAGGACTGAAGGGTCCCGGGTTCAATTCCCGGACACACATCCAAGTCCAGTAGATATAGGGTGTCCCCCTCACGTCTCCCCAAAATTATATGATTAGCCCTGGCCAGTGTAGCACAGTGGTTAGAGCGCCAGCCTGTGTGGAGTGAAGGGTGCCGGGTTCGATTCCCAGACACACATCCAAGGCCAGTAGATATAGGGGGTCCCCCTCACCTCCCCCCAAAAATGTATATCATTAGCCCTGGCCGGTATGGTTCAGTGGTTAGAGCGTCAGCCTGTGAGGACTGAAGGGTCCCGGGTTCAATTCCCGGACACATATCCAAGTCTCACATCCAAGGCCAGTAGATATAGGGGGTCCCCCTCATCACCCCACTGAAAAATAATGTATATGATTAGCCCTGGCCTGTGTGGGTCACTGGTTAGAGCGTTGGCCTGTGCGGTGTGAAGGGTCCCGGGTTCGATTCCCGGACACAAATCCAGTGCAGTAGATATAGGGGGTCCCCCTCAACGGCTGTGAGGACTGAAGGGTCCCGGGTTCAATTCCTGGACACACATCCAAGTCCAGTAGATATAGGAGGTCCCCTTCGTCACCCCCCCCAAAAATAATGTATATGATTAGCCCTGGCTGGTGTGGATCAGTGGTTAGAGCGCCGGCCTGTGCGGAGTGAAGGGTCCCGGGTTCGATTCCCGGTTACAAATCCAACGCCAGTGGATATAGGGGGTCCTCCCTCACCTCCCCCCCAAAATAATGTATATGATTACCCCTGGCCGGTGTGGCTCAGTGGTTAGAGCGTCAGCCTGCGGACTGAGGGGTCACGGGTTCGATTCCCAGTCAAGGGCACAGGCCCGGGTTGCGGTTTCGAACCCCAGCAGGGGGCGTGCAGGAGGCAGCTGATCCCTGATTCTCTCTCATCATTGACTAGTGACCTCGTCCCCAACTACCCAAGTCCCCGCCCACCCCACCTGCTGCGCCCGCAGCCTCCTGCGGATTGGTCGTTACACCTGAGGGCTTCTAGCCCATTTGCATATTACCCTTTTATTAGTGTAGATGTTCCTCTCCCTCTCCCTCTCCCTTCCTCCCTGAAATCAATTTTTTAAAAATATATTTTATTGATTTTTACAGAGAGGAAGGGAGAGGAATAGAGAGAAACATCGATCAGCCGCCTCCTGCACGCCCCCCACTGGGGATGTGCCCGCAACCAAGGTACATGCCCTTGACCGGAATCGAACCTGGGACCCTTGAGTCCGCAGGTTGAAGCTCTATCCACTGAGCCAAACTGGCTAGGGCTCACGGGGCCTTTTGCATAGGAGGTCAGTAGCTCTCAGCTCTAATATTTGGGAGCTGGAGGAGGTGAGGAAGGAGCTGCACTGATAACCCCCACCTTCTCCATTGCTTTTTGCACAGCGCATGACCCTCCCGTGCTGTTCGGGCATTTGGAAGAGAGGCGAGGCCTTACTGGGTTGTGGTGCTTTGTT
>NW_006281752.1:18365-19352 GCF_000327345.1 Myotis davidii | reverse complement strand
TGGTTAGAGCGTCGGCCTCTGCGGACTGAAGGGTCCCGGGTTCGATTCCCGGTCAAGGGCACGGACCTCAGGCCCTGTCTCTCTCACATCAATGTTTCTCTCTCTATGACACTTGCTCTAAACATCATTGGACTCTAGCTGGTGTGACTCAATGGTTAGAGCGTCGGCCTGTGCGGAGGGAAGGGTCCCGGGTTCGATTCCCGGTCAAGGGCACGGACCTCAGGCCCTGTCTCTCTCTCATCAATGTTTCTCTCTCTATGACACTCGCTCTAAACATCATTGGGCTCTGGCTGGTGTGGCTCAATGGTTAGAGCGTCGGCCTGTGCAGACTGGAGGGTCCCGGGTTCGAATCCCGGTCAAGGGCTCCGGCCCGGGTTGCGGGCTCCATCCCCAGTAGGGGGCGTGCGGGAGGCGGCCGGTCCATGGTTCTTAGGTCGATGCCCGACCACTGAGCCACACTGGCCAGCACTTTGTATCTCTGTTTTTTTTTTTTTTCATCCGTTTCTTGTGTCCATGAAACATTTTCCATAGACGTGAGGCCACGGGATCCACGGCAACGTCTCGAGTTCGATCCCCGTCGGGGCACATAGAACCGGTGTCAAGATGCACAAATTCGTCAGAAACTGGACTATTTTTCCATTTTTTTCCTTTTTTTTTTAAAATCCACCCCTAAGGATATTTTTCCATCGCTTTTGAGAGAGAGCGGCAGAGAGAGAAAAAGACCGAGAGAAACGTCGATGTGAGAGACACACAATGATGGGTTGCCTCCTGCACGTGTGCCCTCACCAGGGCCCGGGCCGGGGACGAGCCTGCCACTGACTGGAATCGAACCCGGGACCCTTTGGCCTGCAGGCCGAGGCTCTATCCACTGAGCCACACCGGCCAGGGCCAACGCAGGGTTTTGAATGGACAGCATCAGCCATCTTTTTGCTATAAAAGTCGCCCCCCCGTTCAGCTCGACCAGGGAACCCGCCACCGGCTGCAGGC
>NW_006281752.1:12385-16788 GCF_000327345.1 Myotis davidii | reverse complement strand
ATATCTTATTGATTTTTTACAGAGAGGAAGCGATTTTTTTTAATAAAAGACGCATGAGCCTTGATGTAAACGGAGGAGATAAATGCCATTTTTCTACCACCTTCCCCCCAAACACAGAGCATCATGCGGACGTTCATTTCCGTGCCCTGTCCCCGCTGTTCAGAATAATTGGCGACAAGAACAAGAGGGGACTTCAGACCGTCGGCTCTTTGACTTTCAAATGTCGGGGATCGAAAAGGGGACGCTCCTTAAAAAAAAACACACAAAAAAATAGAAGGAAATGAATAGATGTTGTATTTGGCCCTGGTGAGCTATAATAACAAGAATAGCTATGGGCCCTGGGGGTCTGTTGCTAAGCTTGGAAGTTGAAGGACAGGGCACGGGAGGAATTATACAGATTTTTAAATATATATACATTTTTAAAAAATTGATTTCGGGGGGGGGGGGGGAATCGAACCCAGGACCCTTCAGTCCACAGGCCGACGGTCTATCCATTGAGCAACACCAGATAGAACTATACGAATGTCTTTCTTAATTTTTTTTATTTTTCTTGACAAATATAAATACTTTATTGGGTATACGTTATTTCTTCCGTTTTCATACAAAAATCTGATCTTAGGATTTCTTTGCGACGTTTGCTGAGAAACACAGCCCTACTTGGCTGCCGGAATGTCGAGCAAAGACAACATCACACACACACGTGTGTGAAATGCACACACGTGTTTAGCCCTGGCTGGTGTGGCTCAGTGGGTAGAGCGCAGGCCTGCGGACTGAAGGGTCCCGGGTTCGATTCCGGTCAAGGGCATGTACCTGGGTTGCGGGCACATCCCCAGTGGGGGGCGTGCAGGAGGCAGCTGATCGATGTTTCTCTCTCATCGATGTTTCCGACTCTCTATCCCTCTCCCTTCCTTTCTGCAAAAAATCAATAAAATATTAATGCTTATTGGTATAACATTATATTTAGAATCGTTTTTCTTGAAATATTAATGTTTATTGCATGTAAACACATATACATATATATATATATGTATACAAATAAAAATTAAAAGTAAAAAAAAGATTGCTAATGTTACCCTAGCTGGTTTGGCTCAGTGGTTAGTGTCGGCCTGGGGACTGGAGGGTCCCGGGTTCGATTCCGGTCCAGGGCACATGCCCGGGTTGTGGGTTCGATCCCAGTAGGGGGCGTGCAGGAGGCAGCCGATGCGTGATTCTCTCTCATCATGGATGTTTCTCTCTCTCTCTCCCTCACCCTTCCTCTATATCAATAAAAATATATTTTTTAAATGACCTGGGAACTCTAGAAACTACTCAAGCCTCATCCCAGCCCCCGATATCCTGACATACTTAGTCCAGGGTGTGTTGGGGCGCTGGGCTTTTTCAATCGTTCCAGGGGATCCCAACGTGCAGCCAGAGTGTCGAACCACTGCATCTGAAGGAAGGGGGCTTCCGCGAAGCCAGAGCGTGCCCTTAAACCAAACTGCAAAGGACACTCAGCCAAGCGAGCTCACTGCACTAGGCCAGGGGTGCTAGTGACAGTGGCAACCTCGGGTCTGGTTGGAGCTGGGAAACCCAGTCTCATTTCACAATCTCACATGGCACCTGGGCCACCTGTCTCGACACAGTGTGCCTCCTGGGACAAGGAGAATGGAGTGACGGTGACCACACAGCCCATCACACTTCCCTGCAAAGCCAGGCCCACGCGGCAAAGGGGAAGCAGCGGCATCCAAGTGATGAGTGAAGGCCGGGCCGCCCTGTGGGAGGACTGAGGACCCACCGCCAAGCCAGGCCCCCGGGAAATCACGTCCTCGGGAACCCCCGACATTCCAGAGAGATTCCGAGACCTCCAGCCGGGGCCTCGAGGTCACAGGCAGTTTGTGCTGCCACCAGGCCTCAGAAAACCCTGCCACAGACCAGATCAGAGGTTCGCAAATGTCTGGAAAGGGCTAGAAAGTAAGTAACGTAGGCTTTGTGGGCCACACAGTCCTATTGTAGCTACTTAACTCTGCCGCTGTAACGGAAAGGCAGCCACAGACAATATGGAAACAAATGACAAGGGTGGGTTCCAATAAAGTTTTATAGGCACACCGCCCCCCATCCACAGGGATACATCCAAGACCCCCAGCGGACACCTGGAGCCTCAAATGGCCCATATATGCTATGTTTTTCCTACACATACAAACCTATAATGAAGTTTAACTTATAAATTAGGCATAGGAGATGAGCAATAAAACTACTAATAAAACGGAACAATTATAACAATATGTTGGAATAAAAGTTATGTGAATGTGGTCCCTCGGTTTGGCGGGGGGAGGGGGGGAACCCCTGCTGATGTCTTCATAGAGGCTCTGTGCTTTCTGGTGCAGCACGCGGCCATCAATCGAACACGTTTTCTGTTCCTGTCTTGCCCCACAAATTTAATGCCTTTTCCATCTTCGCTAAGCACTTACCATGCCCTGTGGCTGTAATGTCTGCAGTTTGAGCTGAGCCAGCAAAACCCACCCAAAGTTCTTCACAATTTCACGGATGGAAGAATCATTCTCGCTGTCGATCTCAGCAACCTCAGCACCCAATCCTGTTCTTTCCTTATGAAGCCCGGAGCTTTCCCCTCCTCACCGAGAGGAAGCACTTTCCGGCTTCTCTTTGGCTTATCCGAGCGCCAGCATCACCGCGCCTGTGCTTTGGGGCCGTGACCGAGTAAAACAGGGCGACTCGCACCCAAGCACTGCGATCCCATGACAGTGGATCCGAGCACCCAGGCCCTCAGTGACCAACAGGCAGGGAGCACCTACAGCGCGGAGACGCGGGACCAAGGGAGCACTCACGTCCCGTGCAGGATGGAGCCGATGCGAGATTTCATCACGTTACTCAGAACAGCATGCAATTTAAACTCTGAAATCAATAAAAATATATTTAAAAAATAAAAATTAAAATAAATAAAATTCAACCCTTTCCTGGGATCAAGACCGAACGTTACCAGGTAGAGGTGAGGCGTGAAAAGGTGTTAGCGGTAGGAGCCCACATACATTGGCTGCACCAGGAGCTAAAAAAATGCATGGCAGGTGATAAAAAAAAATAAATAACTAAAAACGCACCCATCATCCTTTTAGGGTTTTGTTCCAAAGACAACACATTCCTGAGAAATAGGGTTTTTTATTCATTTTTGCTAATCCTCACCCCAGGATATTTTCCCATTGATTTTTTAGAGAGAGCGGAAGAGAGAGAGAGACATCGATGTGAGAGAGACACCTCGATGGGTTGCACGAGCCCCGACCAGGGCCCCAGCCGGGCAGGAGCCTGCCACCCAGGTCCCTGCCCTTGACCAGGATTCGAACCCAGGATCCTTGGGTCCGCGGGCCGACGCGCTCTCCCCTGAGCCACACCGGCCAGGGCCTGAGGGAGGAAATTTGAAAGCGAAACATGACCGGCTCTGGGTCCTGTGGCTGCTCGGTGCCCGTCCTATAGTCTTTCACACCTACACACACACACATATACACACACATATACACACACGCGTGTGCACGTGTACACGCACCATCTGTGGTTATAGCCAACCACGTTCAGTTCGAGCTTCTCAAGCAGAGTCTGTGGGGAGAGGGCGAGAGGGGCGCACAGTAGGGGCGCAGGTGAGAGGACACGGTCCACGGTACGGCCGCTTGGGGCCCTACTGTGCGGAGGTTTCCAGTTGCTTCCATGACGCAATGTCCACGCGTGTCCAGTGCCGGCCGATCTCTTTATGTACAGGCGGGCGTGGGGCCCCGGGGTGCAGTGTCCGTCAGACCCGGGGGGGCGACCGACCCTTCGAGGTTGCCTGCAGGCTCCGCTCCTCCCGTGTCTGGTCTGGTGGGGGGAACGGGACACAGGACTGGGTGAGTTTCCAAGGAAGTGGGCAAAACTGTGTGATTATCCATCCTCATAAAAGGGGGATATGCTAATTAGACCGGGAGAGCCTTCCGGACGTCCTTCCGGACAAAGCCATGGTGGCGGGGATGAGGCAGAAGTGCTTAGGGGCGATCAGGCCGGCAGGGGAGGGCAGTTGGGGGCGGTCAGGCCTGCAGGGGAGCAGTGAGGGGTGATCAGGCTGGCAGGGGAGGGCTGTTAGGGGTGATCAGGCCATCAGGGGAGGACAGTTTGAGGTGATCAGGCCGGCAGGCAGAGGTGGTTAGGGACGATCAGGCAGGCAGGCAGGTGAGCAGTTAGGAGCCAATGGTTCCGGATTGCGAGACAGATGTCCAACTGCAGGTTTCCAGACATCCCCCAAGGGGTCCCAAATGGGAGAGGGGGCAGGTGGGGCTGAGGAACCCCCCTCCCCCCCACGTGCATGAATTTCATGCACCGGGCCTCTAATATATATGGATTGATTGATTTCAGCGAGGAAGGGAGAGGGGGAGGGGGGGAGGGCGACC
>NW_006281752.1:10748-11651 GCF_000327345.1 Myotis davidii | reverse complement strand
CCAGATGATGATGACGGCCACCCCAGCAGTCCGTCACGGACACGTCCAAAAATACAGAGTATTGAAAACTCCCTAAGCAAACACTCCCAAGGGTTTATCATTATTATTATTATTTGCATAACTGATGCACGTCACTGGACTGATGGGGTGGGCACCATCATCTGGCCACGAAGTGTATCATGTATCTATCCATCTGTCCATCCTATCATCTGTCTATCTATCTATCTATCTACCTATATTTGTCATCTATCATCTATCCATCTATCATCTATCTATATCTATCACATATCTATATCTATCTATCTATCTATCTATCTATCTATCTATCTGTCTATCTCTTTCTATCCATCCATTCTATCATCTATCTATCTATCACGTATCTATATCTATCTATCTATCCATCCATCCATCCATTCATCATTCTATCACCTATCTATCTATCTATCCATCCATTCTATCATCTATCCATCTATCTATCTATCATCTATCTATCTATCCATTCTATCATCTATCCATCTATCTACCTATCTATCTATCTATCTATCTATCCATCCTATCATCCATCCATCCATCTATATTTGTCATCTATCTATCATCTATCAACCTATCATCTATGTATCTATCCATCCTATCATCTATCTATATCTATCACGTATCTATATCTATCTATCTATCTATCTATCTATCTATCTATCTATCTATCATCTACCTATCATCTATCTATCATCTATCTATCTATCTATCTATCTATCTATCTATCTATCTATCATCTATCTATCTATCTAACATCTATCTATCTAACTATCTATCTATCTATCTATCTATCTATCATCTATCTATCGCTAATTTACAGGCATTTTCTTGCTGATTGCTATGGTTCAGCTGGGGCTGTAAAAATAAAAC
>NW_006281752.1:4673-8011 GCF_000327345.1 Myotis davidii | reverse complement strand
CCCCTTGGGCGTCGGCTGTACCTTGAGTTTCCTCTGGGGGACGGCCTCCCAGTCCACCAGGCGGAACCAGCGATGCCTCTTCACGTCTTCGGCTCCGTTCTGTCCAAGGAAACACGGGCCATCAGGGCACAGAATTTATCCACGTGGGAGAGAAAACTTTCCCAGCAATCTCCCTGCCCGGCCGGTGTGGCCCAGTGGTGAGCGTCGACCTGGGAACCAGGAGGGTCCCGGGTTCGATTCCCGGTCAAGGGCACAGGCCCGGGTTGCGGGCTCCATCCCCAACCAGTAGGGGGCGTGCGGGAGGCGGCCGATCCATGTGTCTCTCTCTGTCTCTTCGGGACCCTTCAGTCCGCAGGCTGACGCTCTATCCACTGAGCCACACCGGCCGGGGCCTGTATCATAATTTTTAAGATTTTCATATTATTTTTGCCCACAGGAAAGGACATTCTCGATGGCCACAACTGCAAATAGAAGGAAATGCTGATGAATTGTTTCTACGTATTTTTTTTTTCTAATCCTGCTACGGTGACCAGTCGTCTTTTCCTTTGGGGGATAAATGTTGGCCGTCCACATCTAAGTCCAACAGGAAGTATCTGTTGGGTGTTACCTGAGCGAGGTTAAGAGAGAGCAAGAAAGTCGGGACGTTGACTCACAAGCCGTCGAAACTCTCGTAGGGATCCTAAGGTATTATGATAGCTAGAGAGATGATAGATAGATGATAGATAGATAGATAGATAGATAGACAGATGATAGGTAGATGTTAGATGACAGACAGATGATAGTAGATTGATTGATAGATGACAGCTAGATAGAGATGAAGGATGACAGATCAGACAGATGATAGTAGATTGATTGATAGATGATAGCTAGATAGAGATGAAGGATGACAGATTAACAGACTGAGTGAGTGGGTGAATAGATAGAAAGATAGATGATAGACGTTAGATGACAGACATATGATAGATTGATAGATTGATTGATAGAAAGATAGACATAGGAGATTGACTGATAGCTAGATGATACATAGATGATAGAGACGGAGGATGACTAGATTAATGAATTGTGTGGGTGAGTGAATAGATAAATAGATAGACAGATGTTAGATGATGGATGATAGTAGATTGATAGATAATAGAAAGATAGATATTGGTAGTAGATTGATTAATAGATAGATGATAGCTAGATAGAGATGAAGGATGAATTAGATTCACGAATTGGGTGAGTGGGTGAATAGACAGACAGACAGACAGATAGATAGATAGATAGATAGATAGATAGATAGATAGATAGATAGACGGGCGGATAGATAGATAGATAGATAGATAGATAGATAGATAGATAGACAGACAGACGATAGATAGATAGACGGGCAGATAGATAGATAGATAGATAGATAGATGGATAGATAGATAGGTAGATAGATAGGTAGGTAGATAGATAGGTAGATAGATAGATAGATATAGGAGATTGACTGATAGCTAGATGATACATAGATGATAGAGATGAAGGGGGACTAGATTAATGAATTGAGTGGTGGGTGAATAGATAGATAGATAGATAGATAGATAGATGTTAGATGACAAATGGATGATAGTAGATTGATAGATAATAGAAAGATAAATTGATAGTAGATTGATTAATAGATGATAGCTAGATAGAGATGAAGGATGAATTAGATTAATGAACACTGACCACCAGTGGGCAGCTCCTGCGTTGAGCGTCTGCCCCCTGGTGGTCAGTGCACATCATAGTGACTGGTCAACTTGTCGTTCCAGTTGTTTGGTCATAACGATCACTTAGGCATAGATAGATAGATAGACAGATAGATAGATAGGAAGATAGATAGTTGACAGATAACTAACCACCTATCGATCACCGCTGAGTCACTGGCTCGTACGGACACACGGGGAGACGGGTGCAGACCGAGGCGAATTTTGTGGGCCCAGGAACCGAGGCGTGAACTCCGGCCGCGGATTCAGCGGGACCCTGTACCCCCATCTCTCTCTCTCCACATGGAAACGCTGGCGTCGAACGGCAGGGACCCGTCGTGAAAACCCCTGAACCCTCACGGCCACACGGTCTCACCTTCATGTTGCCCAGGCGCCGCGTCCTGTCCACCACCAGCAGCTTCTTAATGAGGTCTCTGTCGGTAAAAAAATAAAAAATAAAAAATATACAGCCCGGCCGGTGTGGCTCAGTGGTTGAGCGTCCACCTGGGAACCAGGCGGTCCCGGGTTCGAGTCCCGGTCAAGGGCACAGGCCCGGGTGGCAGGCTCCATCCCCAGTAGGGGGCGTGCAGGAGGCGGCCGGCCCATGATTCTCTCTCGTCACGGATGTCTCTCTCTCTCTTCTCTCTTCAATCAATAAAAATATATATATATGTTTTTAAATATATAAAAAAAATATACTTTTTAAAAACTATGTATTTTATTTCAATATATACATAAAATATATTTTAAAAAATAAAGGGAATGAGGGACAAGAAATATCTTTAGGAGGAAAAGAGAATTAAAAAAAAAACCAGGTTAAGTATCATGGAGAGAAGAATCCAAATAATTCCGACATAACCCAGCGAGTCGAGCTAGGGGCACATCTGACCGAGAGATGTCTGGTGTCGGAATTTTTGGGTTTTTTTGTGGGTTTTTTTGACGCTTTAAAAAAAATCAACACGCCCCCAGACAGGGAGGGAACCTTGGTACGTACTTGACGTTGAAATCCAAGTATCGGGGGAAGTCGATTTTGCCGGCGAGAATCTTCTGGTAGATGCCAAACGGGTTGTCGTCGAAGAACGGAGGGAAACTGCCGGAAACATGAACACGGGTTGGTTCTCTGTGGGCTGGGGGGACAAGCCACCACGGAGAGCGGGGCAGGGCTGTGGCCGTGCCACGGAGAGAGACGCGGGTTATTTCATATGCAGCCTATTTTTTTAATTTTCTTTTGGTGTCAATCCCTTCGATTCGATCAGCATCACCAAGGACCCAGACGGCCCAGGAGCAGGGACCAGGAAGACCAACGGAGACCGCGGGTTGGCGTCTGTGCCAGCAAAGCCGGGGAGGCCATGGACCCGATGGGCTATTCCATCCATAAACCCTAGACTGTGTCCTTTATGAATCAATAAAAAATTTACAGTTTTTAATGATAAACCTGTGTTTTCTATCAAAATGACTTCTTGCGTGAATTTTGGGACACCCTTTATATATACACTGATAAAAGGGTAATATGCAAATGGCCATGACACCCTCACACGTAACGGCCAATCAGCAGGAGGCTGTGTGCACAGCAGGCGTGGGTGGGCGGGGGCTTGTGTCAGGCAGCCACACCCCATCACCAGGAGGACT
>NW_006281752.1:4147-4451 GCF_000327345.1 Myotis davidii | reverse complement strand
TGAAGCAAAATGTCCCCAAGTCCAAATCTGAGGGTGACAAAGAACTTGAAGAATGAAGGGGGGTGTGCAGGAGGCGGCCGATCCATGATTCTCTCTCATCTTTGATGTTTCCGTCTCTCTCCCTCTCCCTTCCTCTCTGAAATCAATAAATTAAAAATAATAAAAAAGGGAATAGTTTTGGTCAGAGTGTGTCAGTAGTAAGAGCATCCGCCTTTACACCGAAGGGTCTTGGGTTCGAGTCCATGTCAGGGTGGCTCAGTGGTTAGAGCGTCGACTTGTGAACTAGGAGGTCATGGGTTCGAAT
>NW_006281752.1:1911-4033 GCF_000327345.1 Myotis davidii | reverse complement strand
ACAGTTCCATGCCTAGTCAGGGCACATGCACGGGTTGCGGCCCGATCCCCAGTGTGGGGCATGCAGGAGGCAGCCTATCAATGATTCTCTCTCATCGTGGATGTTTCTCTCTCCTTCTCCCTCTCTGACACCAATAAAAACATTTTTAAAAAACAAACAAAACCCATAAAAACAAACCCATGAGCTCCTTCTCTTTAGAAATCACTGGTCTCTGGGATTCAATTATCCTCGGGGCAATACTGCCCCCCAGTGGCCATTATGGGAGGAACTTAGGCCACAGGCCTGGTATCTATATAGATATAGATATAGATGATATAGATATAGATATAGATATAGATATAGATATAGACATAGATATATAGATGATATAGATATAGACATAGATATAGACATAATATAGATATATAGATAGATATAGATGTAGATATAATAGATATAGATGATATAGATATAGATATAAATGATATAGATATAGCGATGAAGCAACGAGAATAATGTTATGGTCGGGGGTCCCCACAGCATGAGGAGCTGTATTCAAGGGTCGCGGCCTCAGGAAGGTTGAGAACTACTGATATAGATGATAGATATAGATATATAAGGTAGATAATGTAGCCACATCCTTTCCCAGAAAGCTTTGGAGATGATAGATAGATAGATAGATAGATAGATAGATAGATAGATAGATAGATAGATGATAGAGATAGATAAAGGATAGATAGATAGATAGGATAGATGATAGATAGATAGATGATAGAGATAGATAAATGATAGATAGATAGATGATAGATAGATAGATAGATAGATTATAGATAGATAGATGACAAGCGCCAGGCACAAAGCGCCGGGCTGTGCAAACACTGGGGGACGGTGTCGAGTAAAACCTCATCCGGGAACGTCCTGTCGGCGGCGTTGGCAGCCCTGGTTCTCAAAGCGGGGTCCCAGGGAACCCCATCGGGGTTCCTCCTGGCCGGGCCTGGATTTTTTTGTGAGACCATTTCTGTTTTTTTAATTTTTTTCCTGACTCCAAATCGGAGAGTGGAAGGAAGCACGTTTTCTCTCTCTTCCTCCATCAGAACAACTGTCTATCATACCAGGCCGGCTACACTCCAGAGAGGAAAATCTAATCGCCTTGCAGGGAGGCCGCTGGGTTGGAGGGAGGTGGGCGAAAAGATGAAAAAAAACCACACCTCTCGCTGAATGTGTTCAATTCTAGGAAATATCGGGTTTTTTTCCCATTAAAAAACATTTTTTTAAATAAAATATATTTTTTAAATTGATTTCAGAGAGGAAGGAAGAGGGAGAGAGAGAGAAACATCCATGATGAGAGAGAATCATGGACCGGCTGCCTCCTGCACGCCCCCTACTGGGGATGTGTCCTTGACCGGGAATCGAACCCGGGACCCTTCAGTCCACAGGCCGATGCTCTATC
The DNA here is from genome assembly GCF_000327345.1 of Myotis davidii. Lineage (NCBI taxonomy): Eukaryota > Metazoa > Chordata > Mammalia > Chiroptera > Vespertilionidae > Myotis > Myotis davidii. Next base: position 2,604 of record NW_006281752.1, on the reverse strand, counting down.
CACTGAGCCACACCAGCTAGAGTCCTTAGTGAGACTATTATAATTTTAAGTAAATATATATACATAATTGCAGCCGAATAGCATATCAGATTATAATTATATTACTGCCTTTTCTATTCTTATGCTAATAGATTAGAAGTAATCTATTTTCTAATCGCATATGTCCTCATATTATAATGTATAGTATTCCTTAGTGATATTGTAATAATGATGTATATAATAATCCCAATATAATTTTAATACATTCTAATGCTACATTAACAGTTTTCTATAATAGCCGATGAATATTATGCCCCACAATGTACCGCGTTATAATATTGCATTTACCAATAATGTTTTAAAATACGATATTCTGTATTATTATATAAATAAAATAATAATAATACGATAAAGGGAAAACACGTGCATCTCATTCTATTTAAAGATCACTGGGCTCTAGACAGTGTGGCCCACTGGACAGAGCATCCGCCTGCGGACTGGAGGGTCCCGGGTTCGATTCCCGGTCCAGGGCACAGGCCCGGGGTTGCAGGCTCGGTCCCCAGTCGGGGGCGTGCAGGAGGAGGCCGGTCTGTGATTCTCTCTTATCGTGGATGTTTCTCTCTCTCTCTCCCTCTGCCTTCCTCGCTGAAATCATCTCTCCCCCCCTCTTCCTCTCTAAAATCAATAAAAATATATTTAAAAAAAAAGGACTGC
>NW_006281752.1:0-1396 GCF_000327345.1 Myotis davidii | reverse complement strand
ACAACCCACCACCCCAAAGAGGTGGGCCTCGCACACCCATCTGGGGATCCTCGATGGATCACCCCAAAGAGGTAGGCTGGAGCCTGGGGTCCCACCTTCACTCCACGCGGAGCTGCGGGAACCCCAGGCGTCGACACGCAGATGGAGGCCTCCGCCTGGCCCCAGGCCTCCTGGTGATGGAGTGTGATGGCGTGACACAAGTCCCCGCCCATTCGCTCCTGCTGCGCACGCAGCCTCCTACTGATTGGTCGTTACGCGTGAGGGTGTCATGGCCATTTGCATATTACCCTTTTATTAGTAGAGATATAAAGAGTGTCCCAAAAATCACGCAAGAAGTCATTTTGATGGAAAACACAGGTTTATCATGAAAAATTGTAAATTTTGTATTGATTCGTAAAGGAGACAGTCTAGGGTTTATGGACGGAATAGCCCATCGGGTCCACGGCCTCCCCGGCTTTGCTGGCACAGACGCAAAGCCGCGGTCTCCATTGGTCTTCCCTGTCCCTGCTCCTGGGCCGTCATGGGTCCTTGGTGACGCTGATCGAATTGAAGGGATTGATTGACATCCAAGGGCCACAGATATTAGAATTTGATTCAATCAACCGAGTCCAATTAGGCTTTTATGGTTTTTTTGTTGTTGTGAATGCTCACGCAGAATTCAAATCTTGCGTGAATTCTGGGACACCCTTTATATTAGCTCTGAACGGGGGAGCCGGCTGGTCAACCTCCCACAGTCCCTACCCCCATTTGACTGGCACCCCGATAGGCCTCGATAGCCAGCCAGGCCAAGGGACCCCACCCACCTGTGTATGAATTCGTGCACCGGGCCTCTAGTATAAAATAATAGTGAGCCCTGGCTGGTGTGGCTCAGTGGATAGAGCGTCGGCCTGCAGGCTGAAGGGTCCCGGGTTCGATTCACAGTCAAGGGCACAGGCCCGGGTTACAGGCTCGATCCCCACTAGGGGGCCTGCAGGAGGCGGCCGATCCGTGATTCTCTCTCATCGTGGGGGTTTCTCTGTCTCTCTCCCTCTCCCTCTCTCTCTGAAATCAATACAAATATATTTTTAAAAAATAGAAGCATTGATGATATATCTGACCACACCGGAAACTAATATAAAATAATAATGAATGTTCACTGTCATTGAAAAGAAAAAAAACAAAATTTCATTGACTTAGGTGCATGTTTCAATATTCTATATTTTTTTAATTTTTTTTAAGATTTAAATATATTTTCTGAAATGAATTTCAGAGAGGAAGGGAGAGGGTGAGAGAGAGAGAGAGAAACATCAAGGATGAGAGAGAATCATGGACCAGCCGCCTCCTGCACGCCCCCTACTGGGGATCGAACCCACAACCCGTGCGTGTGCCTTTGACTGGAATCGAACCCGCAACCCTG
>NW_006281751.1:0-266 GCF_000327345.1 Myotis davidii | reverse complement strand
TGGATTAGCAAAAGGGACATCAGAGAAGGTGTGTGTGTGTTGGGGGACGAGGGGAAAAACAGGGGGAGATGGAGAGAGAGAAGGAAGGAGGGAGAGAGAATGGATGAGAAGTGGGGGGAACGACAGGCAGGCACTGAGAGGGGTCGGTCCCTCCGATTCGCCCTGACCCTTGTAGGCATGAGTTCCCATTGACTCTCTAAGAACAAGGAGCCGAGCCGAGCACACGCTTCCCACCACGTCTGAGGCAGGAGCGACAGGCACACACG
>NW_006281750.1:89765-94645 GCF_000327345.1 Myotis davidii | reverse complement strand
GCTCTGTGCATGACAGGGGGTGGTACCACAACCACTCCTTCAACCCTGCCTTGAGTGTGACAGGGGGCGGTGCCCCAATCCCCCAATCGGCCCTACCCTGAGCGTGACTGAGGGTGGCATCACAACCTCCCAATCTGCCCTGCTCTGTGCATGACAGGGGACGGTGCCCCAACTCCCCAATCGGCCCTGCTCTGAGCCCGACCAGGGGCTGCACCTAGGGATTGGGCCTGCCCTCTGCCACCCGGGAGCAGGCCTAAGCCAGCAGGGCATTATCTTCTGAGGGGTCCCAGACTGCAAGAGGGCACAGGCTGGGCTGAGGGACCCCCTCCCCCCGCCCCGAGCGCACAAATTTTTGTGCACCGGGCCTCTAGTTCTTTTATAAAAATCAGAAGCACAGGTTGTTTTATATGTGATTATTTGTACCTATGTCTGTGCTCTTTTGTAAATGGTTTGAGGGTAGTGACTAAGTTGCATTCTCTGAATTGTCTCCAGGCATATAACAAGAATTGTGCTGATTTGGACCACAGATAGAAATAATTAAAGATTTCTAGAAGTTCTACTCTCTGGCCTTCTTTCTTAATACATCTTTTTTTAATTTAAAATTTGAGATATGCTCTAAATGGCTTTTATCTACTTAAATAGAGGAAATGAGCAAAGTAATCTAAATCTTCATGGAAAAATATCATTAGTTCAGCATATATTCATTGGACACCAGTATAATGCACAATGGTATAAATGCAAGTCTTACTTCAGTATACTCCAAATATGAATAAGTAAAATTATTTGAGAATCTCTTCTTTGTAAAATTGAGACCTCTTTCCTCTTCTTAATCTATTTTTTTGGTCTTCTTTATTCTCCAGTGAAGGGGTTATTTTCCTTCTCCTTTCAAGTGGAATCAGACATTGCTCCTACTGCCCTGTTGCTTATTTACACTATTTTACCAAATGGAGAAATTGTTGCAGATACACAGAAACTCAAGATAGAAAACTGTTTTGCCAATAAGGTGGGTGTTTTGTTTAAGTCCATTCCTTTTATACAACTCCCTTTTGGAAATATGGAAAATAAGAACATATGTGCATTAAAATACTGCCACATAGTACTCCTCAAACTGCCTCCCTAGGTCCCTAGAAGCAGAGAGTGATGCCATACCCTGAGAGGTCTAATGGAGAAACCCAAAGCAGACTGTCATAAACACAATTTTTTGTCTCTGCTTTTATCTTAAAATTTATGTGAAATTCAGAACCTATTCCATTATGAATCTTTAATAGTTTTCATTTTTGAATGGTTTTGTTCCAATATTTTTCAATTAAAAATACTGTTTCACAAGGATGTTTCAATTTTATCCCATCATGCCCCTCTGGTGCACCTCCATGTACAACTACAGAAACCAGTAACTCTTGTGAGTTTAAATTAAGTTTGCTAATACAGAACAGGGGTGCACGTGTGTATCCCATTTTGAGAAGCATACCCTGAGAGCTCTAATAATATCTTCTTAAAAATATGCCTAGGGCCCTAGCCTGCTTGGCTCAGTGGATAGAGCGTCGGCTAGTGGACTGGGGGGTCCCAGGTTTGATTCCAGCCAAGGGCACGTGCTTGGGTTGTGGGCTCAATCTCCAGTAGGGGGTGTGCAGGAAGCAGCCAATTGATGATTCTCTCTCATCATTGATGTTTCTGTCTCTCCTCCTCCCTTCCTCTCTGAAATCAATAAAGAAATATATATTTTTTAAAATATGCCAAGAACTCTTTAACATTGGTCTTCTCGAGATTAAAACAATATGCCTCTATAACAAGTAAACATTCCTTGTAATGAGAACTATATTTAAGAACTATATTTAAGAACTATATTTAAGAACCATGTCTTACTATACAATGATCTAAGAAAAATGCACAGTGGATTCTGATATTATTTTTTAATCCCACCTTACTAAAGAATGCTATTCAAGTAGCATGGGTGTCCCGGAGTATAGTTTCTGTCCTGTTTAGATGTCGTGTGTGTTTTACATGAACCAGAAGGAATTCCTACTGTGAACTTCAATGTCCTTGTTGCTCATTATGGATAGCAGTTTGTTAGGCCTAAGAATGGCCATGTTATGCAACAGCTTTCAACACCTTTACTGATTCTAGCAATGGTCTCTTTGTGGTGCAAAACATATGAATACTCCTGTGCAGCACTGTAAGACTTCCATAGAGGAGCAAACCTCCATGGGCCTCATGTCAAATATCTTTTAACTTATCGTTGATCAGACAAGGAGATCAGTTATGAAAAATAATAATTATAGTTGAAGATTTATGCAGTATTTAGAATTTGACTATTTTTATTTACCACAAAAAAAATATTATAAAAGAGGGCTGTGAAAGTTAAAAATGAAGGCCCCTAGAAGTTAGACATTCTGACAGGATGAAGAGCAAACAGAGTAGAGTAGGCTAAGAATGTTAGGAAAAATCTAGGTCAGATTGAGACGTGTCTTCCTTCAAATCAATATACTTTAAATATTTTTTCAATCTTTGTTGGGGTAAAGAAAAAACTGTTTTATAGTCAAAATTCATATACCCCTTTCTTTAAAAATAACAGATTTTTAAAAAATAATAAATAACAGATTTAGTATATATGTTAAATATTATGTAGCAGTTTAAATTGCCTGTCATTCTTAACTGAGTCTAATTATTCAGTGAGAATAACATTGCTTAATATAAGTAGGTACAGACTCCCAAAATATGGCTTAAAGTTCTTTTTTGGTTCTCAGATCAGTAAAGCATTTTATGTTTTCTAATATATTAACTTCTTAGCTAAAAGTATTTTCAGTTTATTATAATTCCAAATAACTGACTTGATATTAACGTATTCACAAACATTATAATGAGATTAAATTTTATACAAATAAAAACAAATATTTAAAATAGATTTCTTCATAAGTAGTATTTTCACAGTATATTGAACTATAGAGATGACTACTACAACATCTAGAGGAAAAATCAATTACTTGCTTTTTTCATATACGTCTCATAATACATAAATCCAAACCATTACATGAATTCACTAGACAGTGTAACAGAATTACTATAGTTAAATTCAGCAATAATATTAAATTCAGCAATCCAAGTCAAATATTATTTTACTAAACACACTGACTTTTCATTCCAATCCAAATCAGTTTTCAATCCAAGAACCTAGGTTACCTGATGCTACTATAGTAACTTAATTCTCTATTATTTTATTTTATGTTTTGTCTATAAGATAAAACATATATTTACTCAAGAAGTGTTTACACAAACGTAAGGACCCAATAGCTTCACTTACCAATGAATTGCTACTGGCCAAAGCAGAATAAAATCTCTGAAAAAATTGTGCATAATTTTCCATTATTTTGTACTTTTTATTCTTTATTCACAGTTCTTTGACTTTTCTCAACCAATTAACGCAAGATGCATATTAAATGTTTAATTTTTAAGACTCAATATGTCGAGTAAGACTCCCTCCACGTTCTGCGTGGAGTAGGGTTCGGTATCTGAAAGAGGAGCCGCACAACAAATGAGAGAAAAAGACACGAGATAATTTTGCAATATTGGGGGACCAGGCGGCATGTCCCGAAGGACTTCCTCCCGTGCTCAGGCATAATAAATGGGGGAGTAGTTTCGGCTACCACTGTCTGGACAAACAGAGGTGGCCCCTAGCTGACCTCTGCTAGGGCTTCAAAGGCACCTAGCCTTCAGGGGGTTCTCTGTCTATGTTTATCAGATAGTGGAGGCAATAAACAGTTTCCCACACAATACACCTCTGATCCCAATAAAATTTACTATACATCTTTAGAATATCACATAACTAAGACTGCCAACCAGAGGAGATTTGGGTTGGCTGGTCTCAGAGGTAAAGTGATTTCTTCTCCAGTGCCATGCAAAATATACACATTCATCACAAAAACACTGCATGGAGATAGGTCAGGTACAACAGGTGTATAACTTTGTCAGCATGTGTGTTCTCGTACCCCTTCAGGATTCTATCTTAATGTGATCAAAACCAATTTATATTTCACCACTTAGATAAGGAGTGGGAAATATGAGGTAACTGGAACCATGTTTTCAGTTTATTCCAGAGATGGTTACCTGGTCATTCCTAGGTGGATTCACCTCAATCCTGCTCTAAAATAGATGAAGGAAAGGAAGTGTAGAAAGAACAAGGCCTAGCCTGTGGTAGAGGAGATTTTTGAGAATGTAATGGAAAATTTGCTGCTATAATCATATTATCTTCACAGGTAAATTTGAGCTTCTCCTCAGCCAAGAGCCTGCCAGCCTCAGGCACCAACCTGAAGGTCACAGCCACTCCTCAGTCCCTCTGTGCCCTTCGTGCAGTAGACGAGAGTATGCTGCTAATGAAACCTGAAGCTGAGCTCTCACCTCAGTCAGTGAGTCCTATTTCAGTCTTGACTATTAGAAAATGCATATATGATAAGACCATATTTGGAAGTTGGAAATTATAATTACAAAGGACAAGTTCTTCAGCACATCAGGCATAATATATTGTTATGTATGAGTTGAAATTCAGTTTGGTTCCAAGAAAGGCATTGCCCAAGGTGCTCATTCATCATCTCATTTCAATTTCTGTTATAATATACTAGAGGCCCAGTGCATGAATTCATGCACAGGTGGGGTCCCTCAGCCTGGCTGGCGATCAATGCCTATGGGAGGGGAGGCGGGCAGCAGGGGTGAGGAACTGTGGGAGGTTGGCTGCCCAGTCAGAGGGCCAGCTGGCCAAGGGAGGGAGGGACCATAGAAGGTTGGCTGTGGGAGTGCACTGATCACCAGGGGGCAGCTTGTGTGTTGAGCATCTGCCCCCTAGTGGTCAGTGCACATCATAGTGACTGGTTAACCAGTTGTTCCAGTCG
>NW_006281750.1:80711-88738 GCF_000327345.1 Myotis davidii | reverse complement strand
GCTTTGAGGCTTGGCTCCAGCTCTTAGGCCTCCGCTGCTGAAAGTAGGTTTCTGGCCTTTGCTTACAATGTTGCGAATCTGCTGGCTGAAGTCCGGTGGTATTTGTTAAAATGTTTCAAACTGCAGGCTCAGAGGCCTGCAGCGGTAGGCGGGGAACGTTGGTTTCCTCCGTCACTGAGGCAAGCAAGCCTCATGTTAGTTTTAAGCTGCCTGGCTGCCGGCCGCCTCTTGGCTGTCAGTTAATTTGCATATCTCGCTGATTAGCCAATGGGAAGGGTAGCGGTTGTATGCCAATTACCATGTTTCTCTTTTATTAGTGTAGATTCTCAGTGAAGGAACAATCTTGCTCACCACAACAATCCCTGTGCCCAGCACAATGCCTTATATATAAAAGATGCTCACCTGGCCTCAATGGCTCAATAGTTGAGCATCTGCCTATGAACCAGGGAGGTCACAGTACTATTCCCAGTTTGATTCCCAGTCATGGCATATGCCAGGGTTGTGGACTTGATCTCTGATCATGCTGAAGGCAGCCAATCAATGCTCTCATCATTGACATTTCTATCTCTCTCTTTCCCTCTCCCTTCCCCTCTGAAATCAACTAAAATATATTTTTTTTAAAAAGATGCTTAACACATTTTAACAAATGAATAATTGAATAATAATTCCTTAAGGTAGGTTTTATAACCTCAATTTTATGAATGAAAAAGCACAGCTAAAATAGACTAAGCAACTATAGAAAGAATATGCCAAAAATATATTTTAAAGGTGGGATTTGAACCAGAATCAGTCAGCGCCACTTCAGTTGCACTACATTTCAAGGTAGTATGCGAAATGCCAGATTTTTAAGCTTTCTTTAAAATCCAGGCTCTTACTCACTGGTTTTAATTATAGACAAAAGAGAGTTTCCATTCCAACTTGTCTTTAAAGATGTCTGTCATAATAAAGTATTTTCAAAAGGGTCTTATAGTTTACAGCCTTTATGGTCCATTTGTTTATTTAACAAATATTGGTGACATCTTGACTCTAGGATGGCTACTGCTCTAGAAATAGTTGTAATGGTGAACAATAAGATGTGGTTTGGGACCATCTTAGACTTATAATCTTGTGATGTATTAATACAAACAAATAAATAACCAGGAAGTTGAGATAAAGAAAAAAAGGGTTGAACAATTTTTTTCGGGGCGGGGAGAGGGGGTGGGTTTTGAACAATTTTTAATAGAGTGATTAGAGATATCTTCTTAAAGTGCCAGACAATGGAGGGACAGGGGCAGGCATTACAATGAATGAAAGCAGTATGCCTGAAGGTGTGAGGTCAGAATAAGTGTCAGTCTGGAGTGTTTTAAAAAAAAGATAAGTTGCCCTAGCCAGTTTGGCTCAGTGGATAGAGTGTCAGCCTGCAAACCAAAGGGTCCTGGGTCCAATTCCAATCAAGGGCATGTACCTTGGTTGCAGGTGCCTCCCCAGTCTGAGCCCTGGTCAGGTGGGTGCAGGAGGCAACCAATCAATGTGTTTCTAAAAATCATTTGGCATTCTCCCTAAAAATCAATGGAAAAATATCCTTGGGTGAGGATTAACACGCACAAAAAAATAAAAGGATAAATATGTAGTTGTGACAGAAGAGGATGGTAGAGGCCATAGGTGGAATGGAAAATCAACTCTGTTAACTTGGAGGGGAATTTGGAGTTGACAATAAGTGCAATAGTAAATTACTGAGAAGTTTTAAGCAGGAGAAGTGACAGTTTAGATTTATCTATTAAGAAGAACCTGTTTGCTGCTGAAAGTATGAGAACAAGAATAAAAGAATGGAGACAGTTATGAGGTAATTGTAGTTCAGATGAGAAATGACAGCAACCGGATTAGGAGGTCTGCATGGAGTCCAGAGTGTCTTTAATGTTCCCAACACTATGTGACTGTGCAGGTGGCTTTATTTGGGGCAAAAGCCGAGCTGGAATTGATGTATTCTGGAGAAAAAAAAACGGCACCTAATTTTTTCTCAAGCTAAACGTGGTCTTAAACTAGTAGAGTAAAAAGTGGTTTTATCTTGGTAAGAACTTAATCGTATAAAAAAGAAAAAGGACGTAAATCCAGTATTTACAGAGGTCATTCCTCAGTGATGGGGTTATAGAGGGCTTTTGTTCTCTTGTTACACTTCTTTATACTCTCCACATTTTCTGCTTCCTCTTAAAAGTAGGCATTTGGGCTGGGAGACAGGTGACTTGGCTTTTATTGTTACAGAACCAAAATGGGACCTGAGACTTTGGTCAATTAGTTTGATTTCTTTCTATGTTAATTTCTTATTTATAACAAGAGGCTTAGGATCCCTAACCTTTAATTCCTCTCTATGATTCCCTGTATTGGTCTTTATAATGTTGACATGGGAGTGTTAAAACACTATGAGATTTTAAATTCCAGATTGAACATTATCACACTTAAAAAGAAAGAAAACAAAAACCAACAGTTTTTCCTTTCTTTTCTCAATTTTGCAAGTCTATAATTTGTTACCAGTAAAGTAAGACTTTAATGTTCAACATGGTAGCTTCATGAATAAAGACATTGAAGGATGCATAATTGCAGAAGACATCACTCACAACGGAATCCTTTACACACCAAAGCAGATCCTGGATGGTGATGACGCTTACAGTATCTTCCTAAAAGCATAAACAGAATTGACCTCTAAGTCCTTGTAAATGGAGAACAAATGGACTTCTAAGCTCTAGAATATGATCCTGCCCTTGCTCCTGTCCCCAAACAAAGCTATGATTAACAGAAAAACATGAAAACCTCAGACACATAGCTAACTTTGTATACATACAGATATTTAATCATGAATTTCTCTGGCAAGTGGTAGACTTTTAGGGACCACAACTTTAATTAAGTTGGCCCCAAAGCTAGTTACCACTGCCATATGCCACTCTCAGTGAATCTGAGAAATGACAATATGTGAAAAAATATTTTCTGTAGTGCCTCTGACACCCCTGGTGAGTACCTCGTTGGCACCCATTATAGTTGTCATTTGCACAATAAATACATGTTGAATGACTGAATACCCAAAGTGCAAAACTTGAGTCATCTCCCTCGGAGCAGTACAATTTCAGGAAACTGAAAGTAGATTTTCATGAAGAAAATAGTTACAATAGTTGGGATAGAGATGTCAGCATGCTTTAGGTGTGTCAGATAAAATGTGTATCTTTGAGATTGACTATAACTAGGTAGAGTTACGAAAAGGGAGTTTATCCAGGTTGTAAGACTAAATCTGGTCACTATCACAAAGGAAAAAGCATTCTCATTATACCTTGAAGAAAACGTATGTCATCTTCAATAGAGGTCTGCAACCTAGCAGAGAGTAAATTAAATGTCCCCCTTCTGGAACCTTCAGAGTCATAAATCCATTGGTGGTGGAAGGATTGAAAGGACTCTAGGCCGATTAGTTCAGCTTCATCTTTAAACATTTATTTCTTTTTTGTTTGGTTGGTTGATTTTTTTTCAATTGAATTTATTGGAGAGACATTGATTAATAAAATTACATAGATTTCAGGTATTCAATTCTACAATATATCATCTGTAGATTGTACTGTATGTTTACCAGCCCAAGGCAAGTCTCCCTCCATCACCATTTATCCCTTCTTTTACCTTCTTCCAGCTGCCGCCATCCTCCCTTCCCTCTGGCAATTGCCATACTCTTTTCTGTATCCATGAGTCTTCTTTCTTTCTTTCTTTCTTTCTTTCTTTCTCTTTCTTTCTTTCTTTTTTTTTTGCGTAATCACTTCACCTTTCTCACCTAAACATTTATTTCTTATTTCTTTCTTCCTATTATTCATATTGCTACCAGCATTGGCTGTGCTCAGAGTCCCACAGTGTCCCATGTACTCTGAGATAGGACAGCAAGTAGTGTTTAACTGTGGCTACTGTTGAAGAAAGAGGAAGTTGGGAACAGATGGGCTCTAGGAATCAGGTTACTGTGGGCATCTGCATGTATGTTTTGGATGCAGAGATTCAAGATAGTTAAAAAAAATGGAGAAAGAAAAGAGGAAAAATATATTACAAAAAGGATCAATTGAGCAGAACTATTCAGGGAAAAGGATATTTTCCAATAAAACATAAACAAAGCAATATTTACTAAAACTATGGAAAAAAACCTCCAACCCTAAAATTTCAAATGAAAAAAATTACTCTGTGCGATAAAGCTATGAGGTATGTATGTTTGTGTGTGTATGTATGTGTGTGTGTGTATATATATACATATATGTGTATATATGTATATATGTATATATGTATATATGTTATATTTGTTTTCTGAGGGGAGAAAGGAAAGAGAACATCCAAGGCTAAAGTACTTAGTTTCCTGGATTAAAAAATAATTTAAAAGGCATCAGCATACAGCAGACAAAATTCAGAAATAAGAATCCATGTTTCTCTTTTATTAGTGTAGATTATATCTACTGTTTACTCAGCTAAGTTAAACACGCCCCCCCCCCCAAATAGACATGCTATTCCAGAGGGGTAAGTGTTTTGGAGCAACCCTTCCAATCTTTGTGTGCATACTTGGATAGACATTTCCTTGAAATGCCTTCTCCATTCTCCTGTTTCTCATCCTTCAATAATCACCTTAAAGTCTGCTTTGGAAAAGTCTTTTCTGGTCAATATAATGCTCATTTTCTGTCCTTTATTGAGTCTCTGTTGACAAAATACATACTGTTCTATATCCTATTTTTAATTTCTCCATATCTCATTCACTGTTAACTAAAAAATCATCCCTAAAATCCTCTTGGAGTAGCTACTATCCATTTCTCTAGTTTGAGTCTAACCACAAAAGGAAAACACGTGATCACCATTTTAGTATAAAAACACTACTTTGTATATTTAATTGTTTTTTATTCTTCTCTCCACCACTTCAATGATCAGCTTAAGAAGGGCTATGTTTGTTTTTATTTCTAGAGAAAAATGTATTTACCTCTAGATTGAAGAAGTAAAAGAATTAGCCTTCCTATATAAGTAACAAGCTGGTAAGGTTTAGTTGTTCCAATAATGAACATTCACTGAGCAACTGACCTTATTTTTCTGGATAAATAAGGCAACTATAAAAAGTTAATGATAAAAATGAGGTTCACATTGGGCTCTCAATGTTGTCTTTTCATAGGGGAAGAACTTAGAGAAGAAAGACCTGCACTTCACCAAGAGAGGAGAAACCACCATCCAGCTGAGGGAGTGAAAGAGACAGTCCGGAAGTATTTCCCTGAGCCCTGGATCTGGGACCTGGTGCTACTCGAGTAAGTTGTGTGTTGCCTGGAACTTAGTTTAGGAGCATTCTCCTCTATGATTCTGCTGTTATCCTGTGATCGTGATCCTCTCAGTTCTGTTCCACTCCTTTATGGTAAATAATTCGATTCATAGTTAATGTATCTTATAGTGAAACAATGCAACTTTTTTTCTAATTTAGTCGTGAGGTACTTAAAATAATAGAAAACAGGAAGCTACTCTCTCCCCTAAAAGGAAAAGGAAAACTTTCAGAGACTTCATTAATAGTGAAAAATCTTATATAAAGTTTAACATTTACCACACCAGGCTACTAAGTTACCATGCTGTAGGATTAGCTATGATCAATGCCAAAAACAGAAAAAGAGCTGGAGGGAGTGGGGAGGGGGGGAAAGAGACTCACTCACTCTCTTCCTCTTTTTCTTTTCATTAGTTTATCAGGTAGCAGTGAGTTGGCAATCAAGGTCCCTGATACAATCACAAAGTGGAAGGCCAGCGCACTCTGCTTGTCTGGAACAACAGGACTTGGCCTCTCTCCCATCATCTCTCTTCAAGTCTTCCAGCCCTTCTTCCTAGAACTCACGCTCCCTTACTCTTTGGTGCGAGGAGAACCCTTTACACTCAAAGCCACTGTGTTCAACTATTTGTCCCACTGCATTCGGGAAAGGGCACTTCTCTACAGGTGAGCAAAAGTAGAAGGAAGGGACACAATCACCATTCACTACCTGGGTGTCCTAGGAATTCTTGTAAATCATAATTGCATATGATGCAACTTAATTTTGGAATGGAATGGGTTCTCAGAGCCAAACTACCTGACAGGTCCAAGGTGGTAAGGTTGTACTCATTTGGGACTCTATATTATCTGTGTAGTCTTCATTTCAGATATCATTTCCATCTGACTCTTTCATGTTTTCACTCTGAGGAAAATATTTCTTCCTTGTGTGGGCATTTATCCTAATTCATGTCAGTTTTTCAATTCCTTTATTGCAAACATTTGAACTACAAAATGTTTGACAGGCTGTACCCTGGTTGAACAATTTCTCAAAGCCTCTCCATTAGTATGCATTGTCCCTTGAAGTTCCAGTCCCCTGTTACTGACCCTCTGCGTGTGTTCTTTCTCAAACTTGTGGGTGGGTATGGGGGACAGGTTGGCATGGAGCTAGAGGACTCTCCTGCCTTCTTGGCTGTCCCAGTAGAAAAGAATGAAGAATCTCACTGTATCAGTGGAAATGGGCAGAAAACTGTGTCCTGGGCTGTGACCCTCAAGTCACTGGGTGAGTGATAATGATTTGCTTTCCTCTCTGACCCAAATATATGGTTTTTTTCTCCTCTAACAATGATCGATGGAAAGAAAACCATTAAATATATTGAGGAAATTAAAAAAGAGAAAAGACCATTCAATATAGAATCACTGTATTAACTCCTTAGGAATCTTATTCCTCAGAGAAGGTGAATTTCACAGTGACTGCAGAAGTCCTACAGTCTCAGGAATTGTGTGGCGATTGAGGTACCTAAAGTCCCAATGTTTGGACAAAAGGATACTGTAATCAGGCCCTTATTGGTTGAGGTAGGCAGGGGTACTTTCTCACAGACCTTATTATCTACTATGTATGTGATGGTGACATTTAATTCCCCAAATACAGATGTATCCACAGCTCAATATTTTACTCTACATACAAGTGACTGATTTTTCTCTTCTACATCCAGTGTCACTTTATGTTTTATTCTTTCTTTCAATATAAAGCCTGAAGGAATAGAAAAGGAGGAAACTTTCAACACACTCCTCTGCGCACCAGGTAAGTATACAAAATAGACAAAGTTCTCATGTGTCGCCACTTGCCGAAGTTTATAGTTATAAAATGACCATTGAGGCATGTTGTCTTCTGGGAGAAAAAATATTGTATACTTTCCCATGTACAAACCTAAGGACATTTGATAAAGAACAGCCTTTTCCTACTGAAGACATAGAGAAGTTAAATGACCTAAAAGATATTGGCTAATAATAAAGACAAAAGCTGATGACTGTGGGGCAGGATTCCTTCCAAACAAAACTGTGTTTCCCAAACTTCTCTCCATTTTCAAAATTCTGAAATATCCCTGTGGCATCAATACTGTTTATTATTCAGCTAATAGCTTAAGTGCATTCATGTTTTTTATTTAAACAATCATCTTAAGAACTTTAGAGAAAATCTGCTCTTGGAGCACATTCAGCATGCTCTAATCTCTGGAGACTTTTCACTTTTTGTTCCTTTTTCTTGAAAGTCTCTTCCCTAGATATCTATCAGTCTTACTCCCTGACTTACCGGCCGACGCTCTATCCACTGAGCCAAGTCGGTTTGGGCATCAATGAGCTTTTTAGTGGAGGGCCTGCTCACCCCAGCCTGTCTTCCTGCCTGGCCTTCTCTTACTAGCTTACCCTTTTAAACACTCACTCTGCTTTAATTTGCTCTATAAAACTTAACTTCTATTATTCTACATATTGACTTGTTATCTTATTTCTCTCATAAAAATGAAAATTCCAGGAAGTCAGGAAATCTGTTTTGAAAATAACTATATCATTGCACTTAAAACAGAACCTATACATAGCACACACTTTATACATATTTATAGAATAAATGTGATTTTTTAAAAGACTAATGATATTAGAAATTAACATAAACCATGAAGAGAAGAAAATAAGTATATCATAAGGTATGCGCATAGAAAATCTATGGAAATTTAACACCAATAGATATGATTAAGAGGAACTATACTATGGGATGAACCATTGC
>NW_006281750.1:72478-79941 GCF_000327345.1 Myotis davidii | reverse complement strand
GGGAAAAGGTGGAAGATCAGCCCAAGAGAGGGTGGCTTTGGGGTACTGCAATTGTAAAGGAATAGGACTGGACCACAATGCTGAGACCTACGTTCTGGTCCCTGCTCTGACCTAGCCAGCTGAGACACAAAAAGAAGCTTCTCTTGGGACCTCGACTAAATTGTGTGGGTTAGAATGGATGATTTCTATGTTTCTAACAACTCCAAATGCCCCCCAAAATGACTAGAGGAATCCCCAGCCTCGTCCCATGTTGGTGATTAAGAGCATGGATTCTACAGTGGACTATTTAATAAAAGCCTAATATGCAAAGTGTCCGAAGTAGTCGATGTCCAGTCGCTATGATGTGCACTGACCACCAAGGGGTAGACGCTCAATGCAGGAGCTGCCCCCTGGAGGTCAGTGCACTCTGAAAGGAGGAGTGCTGCTCAGCCAGAAGCCCTGAGCCCAGCTCAGGGGAGCAGGCCTAAGCCCTCAGTTGCACATCCCCTGAGGGCTTCTGGACTGCCAGAGGGCTCAGGCCAGGCTGAGCGGGTCCCCACCTCCAGTGCACCAATTTCATGCACCGGGCCTCTAGTATTTTAATAAAACAGCAGTTTTTCTATGACTGCTCAATGAGTTTTGAGGAAAATACTGATTATTTCTCCAATGTCTCTGCTATTTCATAAGTCTATGCAAACTTCTTCAGGGTACCAACAACAGTTGAATTATAAACACAACGATGGTTCATACAGTACCTTTGGGGATCGTGGTGGTACAAGTCATGGAAACACTTGGTAAGATAATTATTTCCATATGCTCTTTGTAGACCATAATATTTCAGAATTACGGAAATAATATTCTCTGATACTTGGAGTTCTTTTATGGAAATCTGTTATGCTTTAAAAACCCATATGGGTGTCATCAGACTGGGTGATCTCACCATTCATCTGTGAAAGCTTACCTGCTCTGATAGCTTTGTAGAGGCCAATAAAATAATGTTCCCCCAAAATGGAAATATAAGGCAGAAAGTGTCATAATGTGAAATGATCAAGGAAGAAGCTTCTACATCATACAGTAAGAAAGGGGAGCCTGGAAAGCACAGGAGATTGTGATGTGGTAAACGCATTCAGAAAATGGAAGTTTTCTGCCAGGCCAGTGTTGCTCAGTGGTTGGGCGTCAACCTATGAACCAGGAGATCACAGTTCGATTCCCAGTCAGGGCACATGCCCAGGTTGTGGTCTCAATCCCCAGTGTGGGGTGTGCAGGACGCAGCCAATCAATGGTTTTCTCTCATCCTTGATGTTTCTACCTCTCTCTCCCTCTCCCTTCTTCTCTGAAATCAATAAAAATATATTTTAAAAAAAGAAAATGGAAGTTTTGGTAGTGGGGAGTCTTGGAGGCTGCAACAAACACTTCGTGAGGAAAAACAAAGTGAAAAGTATAAACTCTTGGAGAAACCAATAAAATTGACAGAATTACAAAAGAGACTCAGCTATTTGTTGGACAAAGAAGAGAATATTCAGTATTCTAGTATCATTTTCCCACACGTTCCCCCAGTAATTTCCTTCACTGAATTATGACCATCAGTGTCTGGAGGCAGTGCACCGAGTGAGCTTGTCCTCATGCCTCAGTTTCTTCTTTGCTGGAGAGGCTCACTGCATTTGTGCTTAAGGCCTTTTCTCAAGCCCGGTCACACATCTTTGTGGAGGACTCACACATCACGAATTCCCTCACCTGGCTCTCACAGAAGCAAAAGGAAAATGGCTGTTTCCAGCGCTCTGGATCACTGCTAAACAATGCTATTAAGGTGATACCTTTAACATTTTTCCAATTCCTAAAGATGGTGATATGTCAGAGCAATGATGCTCCTATTGATTTCCTCAAGTCCTGGTGACATAGCTTTGAGGGAGGATGGTAGACTCTAAAGCATCTGATATCTAGCAATTAATCAGCCATTTTTTTATTGAATGAAAATAGTGTGGAGAAAACAACAACAACAATATATTACTAAAAGTGAGGGAAAGGGGTTTGGGACAGATTCAAGAATTTTAGGGTGGAGGAAGAAAGAGGAAAATCAATACTACTACTCAAGAAAAGATGCTTTTTAGTCAAGATGCCCACAGGGAAATGTAGACTTAGCCACCCCTGGCTGATGAATATTGGAGTGTTTTAGTATCTCTGCCTCTGATCCTTACAGGGTGGAGTAGATGATGTGGTGACTCTCTCTGCCTACATCACCATTGCTCTGCTGGAGACACCACTGCCTGTCACTGTATGTACTAGCACATTCCCTGTACCTGCCTCTCACAAATGTAAGAAAAAAAGTCATGAGACTCTAAAGAAATGAGTTGTAGTTTTTTGTGTTGTTTAAATTTGGTACATTTCTCTGGAACATAAAGGACTACATTCTTTTGGAAGCTGTAGAGGAAGTTATTCTCTGGCTTGATCTATGAGGTTGTACAGGCACGTTGGGGCTTTTAATCAGGAATTAGCCTGGAGACAGTGCATTAACCTGGTCCTGCTATCTTAACACATTGAGGACCAGTAGTTTTGTTGCCAGATTTACCCAGGGGCCAGATAAGTCATTGGCCACAAGCCTTAGAACAGGAAACAGAATTTTTGTGACCCGTCTGCAAGGTGTTAAGATACCCTCTCATCTTCTTTATAGCACCCAGTGATCCGCAATGCTCTATTCTGCTTGGAAAGGGCATGGGCATCCACTTCAGAAGCCCAAGGAAGTCTTGTCTAGACCAAGGCATTATTGGCCTATGCCTTTGTCCTAGTAGGAAACCAGGTCAAGCGAAGTGAGCTGCTTCAATCACTGGACAAAGAGGCTGTGAAAGAAGGTAAGAGCTACTTCTGCAAAATTTACTTCCAAAAATCACCAGTGGAGAAGGAAGAGGACCGATTGAACTCATATCTATCATGCCACATTATACATGTCATGTCATGTTATGTCATGTCATGTTATGTTATGTTATGTTATGTTGTTATGTTATGTTATGATGATAATAAGAATAATTATCATTAACCAAAAACAAATTCTCTAGGTAACATGAATTATGTAGCCAATTCAGATATTGTTAACTCTACACAGCCCACCTTCTACTATCATACAAGTATGTAATAAACAGAAAGACACATGGGAACTTCCTTTACTTTCTTGGCAAAGATTTGCTGGGCTGGTGATTACTTAATACTTTTACTTCACTTATGTCAATTTAAGAGCTCTAATTATAATGATGTCATGAATTAGGTTTTGAAGCCATTCTCTGCGCTTACAATTGTGTCTTTTTCCATTTCGAAGGGGACTCAATCCACTGGCAATGCCCTGGGAAACTTCAAGAAGCTGAGGCATTCTCCTATCAACCCCGGGCTCCTTCTGCTGAAGTGGAGATGACATCCTACGTGCTCCTTGCCCATCTTACCGCCCAGCCTGCCCCATCTTCAGAAGATCTGTCTGTTGCTTCACGTATTGTTAAATGGATCACCAAGCAGCAAAACCCCACTGGGGGCTTCTCCTCCACTCAGGTTTGTGGAGAAACTCTAGGAAGAAAAACAAATATACGAATACATATGGAGACATAACCATATTCTATGAGTTAAGCCTTATTATTTCAGATGTGGATTATTGCTCTCTTTAAAGTCCCAGATCTTTTCTCCTGTAAAGTAGATAATCTTCCTAAAGCAGTGTTTTTATAAGATTACTTTCTTGATAACATAAAGATTTTTCATCCAAAGACTAAAATTATGTAATATTTTACCCAAAATATTTCCTCTCCCCAGTAAACATGAATATTTCCAGCTAGTTAGGCTGATCCCTTCACTTTTTCTGGAATTGGCTCACTCCCTTTTCTGTGTTATCAGTTACAACATTTCCCACACCTGATACTCCCTGATACTCTTCCTTCTGCCTGTATGTTTCCATTGATTTTAGAGAGAGAGGAAGGATGTTTCCATTGATTTTAGAGAGAGAGGAAGGAGAGGGAGAGAGAGAGGGAGAGAGAGAGAAAAAAACGTTGATGTGAGAGATAAACATTGATCGGTTGCCTCCCATATGTGCCCCAACCAGGGATTGAACCCACAACCTAGGTATGTGGCTTGACCCGGAATTTGAACCTGAGACCTTTCAGTATACAGGACAATGCTCCAACCAACTGAGCCACACCAGCCAGAGCAGGAGAAGGGAAGATTTTTATCATGAATGAATTCCAAAGAATTTGTTTGAATGCCTTGTCCCCATGCCTTGACTCCATAGTTACATTGGAGAACGACCCAGCTCCAACATGGTCATTGTTGATGTAAAGATGGTATCCGGCTTCATACCTGTGAGACCATCAGTGAAAAAGGTAAACCCTAAGTCCCTTACAGATAGCAGAGTCATGATAAATGTTGCCTTTACACTTGTCAATTTTCTTTTATTGATTCCATTTTCAAGAAGTTTACTCTCTCAAACTTGCTTCTCCAGTGTTTCCATCATTTTAATAGTAGGTATCATTATTATATGGTCTCAAGTAAAGACATGTTTAATAAATACTATGGTTAATAATGTTCCAACAAGCCCTGAGACGTCGAGGAGGACATGGAATGGTGTTGAATTATCTTCCAACTATACCTAAAAAGAAAAAGGGGGATATACAGGATGTCCAAAAAAATGTATACACACTTGAACAGCTGATAGCTCAATTTTTAAAATGAAATGTATTTTAATAAACACTGCCTTTATAATTATTCAAGTGTGGACATAAATTTTGGGGGACAAAAGTAGGCCTACAATTATAAGTACACAAAATAGTTTCTCCTTGTATTATTATTTATTAATTATTGTATTATTTTCCATATGAACAACTGTAAATGTACATTTGCCCACCTTGAATATGTGATATATGTGAAATATTATAATACTAGAGGCCCAGTGCACAAATTGGTGCATGGGTGGTGTCCGGCCAGCCTGACCCCAATCAGGGCAGATCGGGGCTGAGCCTGCTGGTAGGAGGAGATGGTGGGAGCTTTGCTGGCTGGCCCACCCTGATCAGGGCCCAATCCGAGCTGGCTGGGGGAAGGGGCCACAGGTGATTGGCCAGTGGGCCCCACCCCTGATTGGGGTGGGGAGATCCATTGGGGCAACAGCTGGCTAGGGGGAGAGGCTTCAGGCTAATCAGGGTGGTGGGGGCTCATTGGGGGTGGGACTGGCCATGGGGAGAGGCTGTGGGTGGTGGGCTGGCTGGCCCTGCCCCCTATTGGGGTAGGGGTGCCAATCCTAGGCTATTGGGGTAGGAGGGAGTGAGCAGGGGCAGAGTCTGCCAGGGGAAGGGGCTGCGAGAGGTTGGCAGTTTTGCTGGTCGCAATGGGCATTACGGTCGTTATGGCATTCTGAAAGCTGGATTTTTATATATATATAGATATTCTGAAGAAATCAAAATGATCCATTTGGATGTTTCTGAGTAACCAGTTAGATTATAAGTATCTGAAAACTTCTCTCAGCCTAAAATTTCTTCATCTCATATCTCTGTCTTGTCCTCCTTGTCAACAGCTCCAAGAAAGGCCTCAGATTCAAAGGACTGAAGTGAGCACCAACCGTGTCCTGATTTACTTCGAGGAGGTAAGATTCTCTGTGACACTGCTAGATCTGGGGGCAGTACCAGCGTCCCCACAAACCAGTGCAGATTCCAGCTAATGCTTTTCACATACACAGGTGAGGGAGAAGAAAATAACTACATAGAGCCCTAGCAAGTTTTGCTCAGTGGATAGAGCATCGGCCTGCGGACTGAAGGGTCCCAGGTTCGATTCCGGCCAAGGGCACTTGCCGGGTTTGCGGGCTTGATCCCCAGTAGGGGGATGCAGGAGGCAGCCAATCAATGATTCTCTCATATCAGAGATTGATGTTTCTATCTCTCTCTCCCTCTTTCTTCCTCTCTGAAATCAATAAAGAAATATATATTTTTTTAAAAAAGAAACAAAATAACTACATAGGAAAATGAAGCCAGGACTGGTCAGCAATGCTCAGTTTACTGCATTTGACTGTCCATAGAATTGCCTTTTATGTCACTGAGTGTGTTATGCAAGTCCCCAAATGTCTCATTCTTTCTGTGAGTTTTGCTACAAATAGATAGCATAATATCTTAAGAAGAGAGGATGATAATTAGTAACTAAGTTAATCTCCCATTTTAATTCAGTTTTTCTGTCTCTCCAGCTAACCAAACAAGCCTTGAGTTTCTCCTTCTTGGTGGAACAAGACATCCAAGTAGATAATTTAAAACCAGCTACAGTAAAAGCCTATGATTATTATGAGACAGTGAGTGGGATTCAGACATGCTGAACTTTGAGGGGAAGAAAGACTAACCTAGGAAAGGGTTCCCTTAATGAAAACAAAACTCCACAATTTGTTACTGGAAGAAAAAGTGAGCTTATGGTCACCAGATAATCATGCTCTTGTACCTCTCACGTGACCCCTACACAAGTCTTAGAACCATTTTTATAAATTGATCTCGATTCCAATCAAGAGCATGTACCTCAGTTGCAGGCTTGATCCCCAGCCCTGGTCTGATTGGAATCCGTGTGGGAGGCAAGCAATAGATGTTTCTTTCTCTCTGTCTCTCCTCCTCCCTTCTACTCTCTAAAAAAAAAAAAATTAAAAATAAATAAAATCAATGAAAAAATATCCTCTGGCAAAAAAAACAAGAACTTCACTCCTTCTTAGTTTAAGACAGCGGTTCTCAACCTGTGGGTCGTGACCCTTTTGGGGGTCAAACAACCCTTTCACAGGGGTCGCCTAAGTCCATTGAAAAACACATATATAATTACATATTGTTTTCGTGATTAATCAGTATGCTTTAATTATGTTCAATTTGTAACAATGAAATTGGGGGTCACCACAACATGAGGAACTGTATTAAAGGGTTGCAGCATTAGGAAGGTTGAGAACCACTGGTTTAAGAGGCAGGTACAACTGCAATGAGAAAGACACAGCTGTGAAAGGGGCTGTGCAGTGCTCTATAGCGATAGAAACTGTCTTCCATCTGTGAAACCTGCCCCTCCATTCTGTATCCAAGCCCAAAATTCTCTTCTTCACCCTTCCACCCCAGTCCCAGATGGCTTAGTACAGAAGGAAGTCACTTTTATTGGCTCCATCACTGTTTTTATACTTTCTTTCTTAGCTTACGTTATACAGTTTATTTACAATTCACTGCTATCTGACTGTTACTGAATGCCTTCACTCTTTCTGTCTCATCATGTTCGTGTTTCAGAGGATGCCGGGAGCCGGTCCATCCTTGCTGTTTCAAGGGATCTGGCATATATGGCATACTGTTCTTAATACATTTGCTCACCTTCTTGGCACTACGTGTTTTAACCAAGGTCACCTCTCCGAGAAAGGTTGTTTCCCCAGGTAGAGATTTTCCCCTGAAATTAGGGAGGGAATAAAACCCCTTCACTAAATGCCAGGCGGGTAATTAATCTAACTACGAACAATCATGCTTGAGCTA
>NW_006281750.1:66727-71156 GCF_000327345.1 Myotis davidii | reverse complement strand
AGAACTTAGAAGACAGAACCTACACAGAACCTAGAGACAGAAGAACTTCGCTGGAGAGAACATGGCAAAAGATCCTGGACAGAACCTGGCTACAGAACCTGGCTACCGAACCTGGCTGGAGAACCGAGCGAGAGAACATGGCTACAGAACCTGGCTGGAGAACCTGGAGAACCTGGCTGGAGAACCTAGCAAGAGAACATGGACACAGACCTTGGCTGGAGATTGTGGCTAGAGATCCTGGCAAGGCTGCTGATCAACTGAACGCTGTCTCCATGTCATTCCTTCTTCGCCGACTCCGTCCACACCTTTGGGAACCCCTGGACCTGCTGGGGTTGGACCCTGGCAAGAGGAGTTCACCATTGAAGAATACAGTGCTCCATGTAGTGCTGGTAAAGTAGAAACAGAAATCTAATGCCAACATAAAGAAAATAAATATCTGTTGTCTTCACAATGCTGATTCTTGAATATCTCTGGGGCATCATTTATGAATTAAAGTATTTCAAATGTATTATAGAATTTCAATAGAAAAATGCAAGTGAAGTATAATTACTGGTGTCTGGGATAACTTGTTTAAAGATGAATTCAGTAATTTGCTGCATATAAAAAAACAAGTAATCTAATATCTACTTTAGGTTCCATACCTAATGGTAATACATTTATCATCTGTGACCTTCCTACAGTGTTTCTAAACTTAGACTAGGAAACTTTTCACTGTAACTATCCATACAGCACAGAGTGAGAGATGTGATCTACAAGACCTTCCTCTAGAGGTTGACAGAGTTCATCTTTGACGGTAGAACACTTGCTGAGAGACTTTCAATTCTCTGCTTTAAAATATAAAAAGAAAAAACTACAACAGCTCTATCACTAAATATAATTAAAATATATTAAGTTTAAATATTTATTCTTTATAAATAAAATATGAACATTATTCCTTTAGTAGAACACAGAATTCCCCTAATATTTCTACCTTTCCTTTTACTGTGTAGAATCTGAACATGGAAAAGCTTGAAAATGGAAACGTACGGGTCTTATCAAATGAAATTCCCCACAAATGAAGAACAAAGACTTATCAGGAGAGAAGATAGTGGGAGAAAGAAGGAATAGAAATTGGAAATAGATACAATTTGTATGTTGATTAAATTTATGATATTTACAACTCTATTTTTTCTTTTGTTCTTTATCAATGTTATATTTCCCTTCTGAAATATGTACCTATTCCCCATAATGTTTTTAAAAACAATAAAATATTATACAAAAAGTGCATTCAAAATCACTTCAAATAAAATGGAGTTGCAAAAAATGTTCAAGTAACCCACAGGAAGGTAGAAAAAGCACCACTTTCTAAGCATTGAAACAGCTAAAATGTTGATCAATAGGTGAATGATTAAACTAACTGTGTTATGTACATTCATATCACAAAATACTACTCAGCAATAAAAAGGAGAAAACTACTGATATACACAACTTGGGTGATTCTCAAAAACATTATGCTAAGTGAAATTAAAGCCAATTTCAAGGGGTCATATCATATAATTCCTTTTATATAGCATTCTTAAAATGACAATATTACAGAAGTGAAAAAAAATGAGTGATTCCCAGGCTTATGAATGATAGAGCAAGGGAGAAGGGTGTGACTATAAAGGTATAGCATTAGAGAGATCTTTGTGGTGATGAAATCTTGCATATGTGAGAACAAAGGTCTGGTTCAAGTTTTTACATTTAATTCCATCTCAAATTATTGTTGCGTGATAAGTGAGTATCGAAATGGACTTTCCTGGGAGGTGGAGGGGAGAGGGGAATAGGGAACATCTGTAATAAGGTCAACAATAAGAAAAAGAAAGAAAGAAAAAGAGAAAGGGAGGGAGGGAGGGAGGGAGGGAAGGAGTTGCAGTCAGGTAGCAGAGCAGCTACACTCAGACATTGATTGAGGTAGGCTGGCTGGGTTGTGCCTGTCACTACTGGCAAATCAAACTGTTCTTGGTGTAGGTGCTGCTAATAATGCCTGGCAACTTGGCCAGAAAAAAAGTGTTTGAACAAATTATAAAATGTTTAATCCATGAAATAAAGTATAAAGCTGATCATGTTTAAAAAAAGAGGAATATTAATATATAATTTGATGTGTGTATAGAAAGAAGAAAGAAAGAAAGAAAGAAAGAAAGAAAGGAAGGAAGGAAGGAAGGAAGGAAAGAAAGAAAGAAAGAAAGAAAGAAAGAAAGAAAGAAAGAAAGAAAGGAAGAAAGAAAGAAAGAAGAGATTTACTTCTTGTGTAGCTTTCTGATAGTCCCATTTTCATTTATTGACCAATTATATATTTCTCTGCTAATAAAAAGTGCCTCCTTTATCACACACTAAATTATCATACATTCTAAGGCTTGTTTCTGAGTGATTTATTCTATCCCATTAATTAGCTAGATGGTCTATTCTTTCATAGACTCCTTGTTTCTCTGTTTTCATGTTTTCTTTGTACTACTAAGCTCATTATTTATTCCAAGTAAAACTCTGAAATCCATTTATCAAGTTAATTAACCACCTATTCATATTGGGTACTTAGTACAGCATTGGATGTGAATGAATTTATAGTGATTATGCATGTCAATACTTTACAGTATTTAGCCATCCCTACTTACTCATATTTTATCTTATTTATTCAATTCACATGAAGTGAATGCTAATTCTGACTTAATTTCTGAATATGAACCAACTACAAAGTCAAAATTAAAGATTAACTTTATGGACATATATAATAAGATAAGTTAAAAGCATAAAATAATGTATATGTGGGAAAAGTATAAAGAGATGGGCAAAAATAAAATTACAAGATAATGAAAGAACAAAGCAATATTTTTTTTCTTTTTTTGGTGCCCTTGACCAGAATCGAACCTGGGACCCTTCAGTCCGCAGGCTGACACTCTATCCACTGAGCCAAACCAGCCAAGGCAAAACAATATTTCTTATTTGTTGATAGGAACCATTGAAAAATTTTAGCAAGAGAATATTTCAGATTCACATTATGAGAGTTTATTTTCTGGGGAGAAGAAAGCAAGTTTCTGCTGACCTCCAGATAAATAGCCCATTTGTGCAGAACTGCTCTCTCTTCTTCAGGCTACATCCAATTATCCAAATTTTTAGCACAAATATCTCTCTTCCAACATATACAATTCCACATTCTTAAAAATTGCTTATTTTCCTCTAATTTATAGACTCAAATCTCTTTAAAAACCAAATCTGTGTCTTTTTCTGTCTTTTACTAAAATATATTTTTATTGATTTCAGAGAGGGAGAGATAAAAACATCTACACTAATAATAGACAAATATGTAAATTATATGTACCTTTGTGATGCCCCACAGCCAATCAGGAGTGAGTATGCAAATTAAGCCAACAAAAATGGCAGGCCTGTGGGCAGCGCACATGTGTGCAGGCACCGAGCAGCCAGGGGACGTGGCAGGACACAGGAGTTCCGCACTCCCCCAGCCACACTCTGGGCCTCTGGGCAGTGTGGGAAGGCGGAAAGGGGTTCTGGGCCAGAGTGAAGGCAGAAAGGTGGCTCCGGCCAGAGGAAAGGCGGTGCGGGCAGCCAGGGGAAGGAAGGCCCATTCTTGCATGAATCTTCATGCATCGGGCCTCTAGTCAATGATGAGAGAGAGTCATTGATTGGCTGTCTCCTGCACAGTCCCCACAGGGAATCAAGCCCACAACCCAGGCATGTGCCCTGACAGAGAATCAAACCATGACCTCCTGGTTCACAGGTTGACACTCAACCACTGAGCTACACTGGCCAGGCCCAAACCTGTGTCTTTTTTTATTATTATCTTTATTGTTGAGATTATTATAAATGTCCCTCTTTTTCCTCCCCATTGCTCCCCTCCACCCAGTTCCGCCCTGCCCCAGGCCTTTGCCACCCTATTGTCTGTGTCCATAGATAATGCACATTTGCATATAAGATCTTTATTTAATCTCTTCCTGCTCCCCCAAACACCTTCCCTCTGAGGATCATCAGTCTGTTTTATTTTCATGCCTCTGATTCTATTTTATTCACCAGTTTATTCTGTTCATTAGATTACTTACTCATTTATTTTGATTTTTAGATTTAATTGTTATAGATATGTATTTATTGTCATTTTATTGTTCATAATTTTGACCTTCTTCTTCTTTTTCCTCTTCTTAAAGAATATCCTTCAAAAGTTCATATAATACTGGTTTGGTGGTGATTAACTCCTTTAGCTTTTTCTTGTCTGTGAAACTCTTTATCTGACCTTCAATTTTAAATGATAGCTTTGCTGGGTAGAGTAATCTTGGTTGTTGGTCCTTGCTATTCATCACTTTGAATATTTCTTGCAACTCCCTTCTGGCCTGCATAGTTTCTGTTGAGAAATCAGCTGACAGTCTTATGGGTACTCCCTTCTAGGTAACTAACTGTTTTTCAC
>NW_006281750.1:61864-65091 GCF_000327345.1 Myotis davidii | reverse complement strand
TAACCAAAATAATCATGTATACACATTATACTTACATACATTTTTTTTAAATATTTTTTATTGAGTTTTTTACAGAGAGGAAGGGAGAAAGATAGAGAGTTAGAAACATCGATGAGAGAGAGACATCGATCAGCTGCCTCCTGCACATCTCCTACTGGGGATGTGCCCGCAACCCAGGTACATGCCCTTGACCGGAATCGAACCTGGGACCTTTCAGTCCGCAGGCCGACGCTCTATCCACTGAGCCAAACCGGTTTCGGCTTCTTTATGATTTTTATTTAATATTCTCAGTTATTTTTCTTTTAGAATTTAAGGATCAGAATTAACAAAATGACATTAAAATTAAGAATATTTAAGGCACCAAAGGCAAAAGTTCTGCAAGGATTCCAGGTATTGTTGAACAAATTTTTGCCTGAGAAAATCTGTGCCAATGTAAAGTGTACTTAATCTGATAAAGATGAAACGTCAAGTCCAGTAAATGACCGTTGATGCTCAAAGTCTGTTAATATAAAAGCCATGCAAAATACTTTCATCATCATTACACTTGAGTAGCACTTGGCCCCCAAATTATCTATTCACTGGAACTGAGCAGCTGAAGGTAAAAACAAATTTCCGCTTTGTACCAGGCATTTATTAAAAAAAAAGAAAAGAAAACAAAAGAAAACAAAAGGGAATGTCTTTATCAAATATTTTAGAGTAAAGGATCATTTTTTTATGATTTTAGATAGAAAGAGGAAGGGAGAGGAGAGAGAGAGAGAGAGAGAGGAAGAAAGAGAGAGAGAGAGAGAGAGAGAGAGAGAGAGAGAGAGATCATTTTGTTGTTCCACTTATTTATGCATTCATTGGTTGCTTCTTGATGTGCCTTGATCAGAGATCGAACCCACAACCTTGGCATATCAGGACAACACTCTAACCAACTGAGCTAACTATCCAGCTGGGGCTAAAGATCACTTTTTCTATAAAATATTGTGTAGTTCATAATGGGACTCAAAGATGGATATATGTGCTAGATTCATATATGTGTGAAAATTTATATTGCCAGGCAAACTTAAAATGAACACATGTCAATAAAAATTTAATTTAACCTACTAATTAATGAAATAAACATTTCAAAGAGCATCCAAAAAAACTGTTAGGATAAGAATGATAGGATAAGTGTAAAATTAAATAACATAAAATATGCTATAAAATCTTTGGAGTTATCTCTTCCACTGGACAGAAATTATTTTTATTTGCATATGTTCCTGACAAAAATCAAAAGTAACTTCATTTAGTCTGGAAACTTTCATTTGTAGTAAATATTAAATGAACTAAGTCTATTCTCAGATACTCCTTAAGTGGTCCTTGCCCCAAAGTTGGATTAATTAAAAGAAAGTGCTCCAATTCTTTTGCCTTTTTTCTAAGTTCCTGATAATTTTTCTGACAGTCTTCTCTCAGAAAACTTATATACCCAAGAAAATTGAAAACATATTCACAATAGTCTTCTCTTCAAAGATTATTCTTGATATTTTAAAACAGAAGATGGTATTCTAATTAGGTTTGGACTAATTATTTCCATAGGTGCATAGGAGGGTTAATTAGCTATTTAGCTTCTTGAGTTTGTCTGCAAATCTTGAGACTTCAGTACTGAGCAACTACTAAGACCACATAACTCACTTCTGTCCAGAAGCTTTTCTATGTAATGTTGGTTTACACTTAAAAAACCTTACAACTTATTTCATCTTTTCTTTCAAAAATGGACAAATTCATCTTAAAATTCATTTGGAGTTGTAAGGTGCTGAGAATGGCCAAAACAATATTGAAAAAGCAGGACAAATAAAGAAGACTTACACTTCCTTATTTCAAAACTTCCTACAAAACTACAGTAATAGAGAGTATGGCACTGGAAAAAGGGTAAACATATAGAACAATAGAATAAAATTGAGGGTTCATGAGTAAAACTTCTACTTTAACAAAATTTAAAAAGTTTGTGCATCAAAGAATACTATCAATAGAGAAAAACAAGCCACATAATGAGAGATTATTTGCAAACCATACATCTAATATATATCTAGCACATAGAACATATAAAAAGCTCTTCCAATTCAACAATAAGAAAACAAACAACTGAATTAAAATATGGTGAACGAATTGGACAGAAACCTCTCTAAAGAAGATATATGAGCCCTAACCGGTTTGGCTCAGTGGATAGAGCATCGGCCTGCAGACTGAAAGGTCCCAGGTCTGATTCCGGTCAAGGGCATGTACCTGGGTTGCGGGCACATCCCCAGTGGGGCATGTGCAGGAGGCAGCTGATCGATAAAATCGAAGCCCCAAATATTACAGGTGGCAATGTAAAAAATATGCAGCTTCTGGGGAAAACAGTTTAGCAGGTATTCAATATTTTAAGCAAGAGTTCCCACGTGAGTCTGGCTGGCACGGATCAGTGGTTGAGCATTGACCTAGGAACCAGGAGGTCATGGTTTGATTCCTGGTCAGGGCACATGCCCAGGTTGCAGGCTCAATCCCCAGTGTGGGGCTGATTAATGATTCTTTCTCATCATTGATGTTTCTCCATCCCTCTCCTTTCCTCTCTGACATCAATAACAAAAATCTATTTTTAAAAAGTGTTCCCATGTGACCCAGCAATTCCACTCCTATTTCTGTACCCAAGAAAATTGAAAACGTATTCACACAAAAAGTTTAACGCAACTGTTCATAGCAGAATTATTCATTATAACAAAAAAGTGAAAACAACTCAAATGTTTTATCAATTGATGAATAAACAAAATATAGTACATTCATACTATGAAATAATTGCCACCCATATAAAGAAATACTGATACATGCAACATAGGTGAACCTTAAAGATATAATGCTAAGTGAAAGAAACCAAACACAAATAATTAGATAGTGATGGTGGTTATATAACACTGTGAAAATATTAAAAATAACCTAGCTGTACACTTTAAAATGGTGACTTTTATGTTGTGTTAATTACATTTAAATAAAAAGTTGTTAAAAATTTCCAGCTATGGGAAAAGTTGTATTGTGTGGTGCATGTTTTTCAGATTCAATGTTTCAAGTAAAGGGGAAAAAACACTTCCTGCAAACCTATTCTACCACCATCCAGCTTTTTTCTTTTCTTTTTCTATTTCACACTATGAAAAGAAAAAAAGGGAAAAGAAAAAAGAACCAGGCATTTAAAAAAAAAAAAAATACTCTCTTTTTTTCCATTGGAAAAAAAA
>NW_006281750.1:45606-60343 GCF_000327345.1 Myotis davidii | reverse complement strand
ACACAGAACTTGGCTGGAGATTGTGGCTAGAGATCCTGGCAAGGCTGCTGATCAACTGAACGCTGTCTCCATGTCATTCCTTCTTCGCCAACTCCGTCCACACCTTTGGGGACCCCAGCACCCACACTGTACTCCTAGATAACTCTGATGTAGCTACATCCCAGACTGGTACAGAGCAGCCTCCAGAGCACCAAATGGGAAGAGAGATGAAGGGATCTTCCTCCCTGAGTGTTACTCTTACCCACTTAAGACAGTTGATCCTCTCCAGGCCAATGTACAGAAGTAAAAAATCAGAACTCTGACGAACTCAAGTTCCTACCTTCTTCAGGCTTCTTCAATGCATAATTTCCCAGTAACCAGTAGGGGTGTATTTCTCATTATTCTTCTACCTCATTTACAAAACTGTGGATGGTACCGTCATGCATTGCATTATTGTATTCCAATCAGAAAGCTTTTGGAAATATGTGAGGGCTGTTCTGTTTTCTGAGTACAGTATAATAGAAGAAGCAAGTGGCATTTATTGGGGTAGAAATGTTAAGCAATCTGTGTTTTCAGTCCAACTCAACAGAGAACTATTCTGCCCATTGAAAACCATTACTTTATATCTTTCCCACTATTTAACAAAGAACAAGCTTCATGGCCTAGTTGTCATAACAGAAGAGGTATTTTCTCCTCACTCTATAGCGAAGTTCACCTTAACCATCCCTCATTAGCCCTAGATGTGATAAATAAGAGCTATTGCCTAGAGAGATAGAGGTTACAGAGGAAGATGAAAAAGATAAGGTTAAAAGAACAAATGGACATGGACAACAGTGTGGTGATGGCGGGGGCAGGGAGGTGGAGGTGGAAGAAGGTAGGGGCGTGGGGACACTAAAAAATGAAGTCAGCAGTTGAATATGTGCAAAATTTAATCACCCCTACCAAGGCAAATATTTAAAATGCAAACATTCATGATTAAGTAATACATTACAATGTTTTATTTGCTCAGTACGAGTGAAATATCGGGGAAATTACTCAACCTTGATGGGTTCCAATTTCAGTATTTGTTGAAGGAATGCTAACCAAACTTTTGTGAAATAGTTGCTTGAAATATCAAATATGTATGGAATGAATTTTTTAAATTGTGATCTCAATTTGGCTAAAGATAAAAGTAGTATATGGAATAAAATTATAATAGACTGTTGATGTCTTTTCTATTAATATCAAAAAACTAGGAAGAAAAAGTAGATGTGGGTAAAAAATGATAATTTTTTATAGAGCCTATAATTAATACTGTACTGCATACCTGAAACTTGCTAAGAAAGTAGATCTTATGTTGTGTTCCCATTATAATAATAATAACAATAATAATAATAATTGAAGAGGAGGGAAACGTTTGGAAATGATGTATATGTTTATAGCAAAGATTGTTCTGATGACTTCACAGTTATATACCTAACTACATACTAATGAAATAGTACGTACTAAATATGTTCAGCTTTTTGTGTGTCAATCATACCTCAATAAAGTGTTTTTAAAATATAGAGAGAAAGTAAAGCCTTTGGAAATGATGGATTATAGTAGGCATGACTTTAGTCTTCAAGTCTTTTCTGTAAGCAGAGTCCAGAGAATAATATTACAATTCAATTTGGGGAGAAGGAGGAGATAAGGTAATAGACCAATATATGGGTCACTCAGATAAAATTTGTTATCTTCTGCTTCCTAACCATAGTCTGGAGTTGCTAACAAATGATGAATTTAACTAGAAGTTTGGGGTAAATAATAAAATTTTCAGAGAAATATGTCAAGCTGATCAGCCTAGAACAAGCATGTCAAACTGGCCCACAATGAATATTTTTACAGACCAGCCAATATAACAGTATGTAAAAAACATTTTAATAAAAATTTCATAACTTAATTTTTACAATATCCTGTTATACATAATTTTAATAACGAACTACAACGTTCGCTAATGACTGATTACTATAATCGTGTTGCATTCATTTCCCTTACCCAATGCGCAGGCGCACCATTTCTCTCTCTCTATTGAAATAAACCTACGTTTCTATGAAAATTGAAGCTTTTGTTTTTTTGTGGCCCACATAAACTTAATCCTTGTTTATTTGGCCCATGTTAGCGTGTGAGTTTCACATGCTTGGCCTAGACGTTTGCCCCTAATTCGTTCTTTTGAATTGGATAGAAAGAGCTCACAAGACACAATTTAGAATAGGAGAAAGATGTGTACAAATGGCCACTGCCACTGCCTGCTCCCATATGGTTGTTTTTGATGCTACTGATGCAGTAAGCCTGGTGGAAGGCTATTACATCTTTTTTTTTTTTTTTAAGGCTATTGCATCTTTAAAAAAGCAAATGTTCAGTAGATCAAAGACATCCAAATGCAAGAAAGGGATTAGCTGAGAGGTACCGTCTGAATGACCCTGGGTAGTTTATTTAACTGCTTTGAGCCTCTCTGCTTTATAACAAAACATTAGCACTTATGCAATAAGTAATTTGAGATAGATTTTAATGATTTAAGAATGGCTCTAAAGATGTGTGGCACATAAATTTTCCAAGAAAGAATTTAAAACATATACAGAAAGATTGCTCCTCGGGAGCAGACCACGTGGAGACTTCAATTGACCTCCAGATTCAACAACTAATCTGTCTGTATTATTACCTATTCCCAGTCTCCCACCTATTGACTTTGTAAAGTAATAAAATTGTGTTTCCTATGTCAAATGCCCGTGGTATTTTTTTAAGGATAAATGCTCATGTTGGTGGTAGAAGGGAAAGGGCAATAAAACAATATAAAAATCATTCTGTTTTTCTTAATTTCAATGGTACTCTATAAGTAAATGACTTAAACCTACAAGCATGGCATCATTAAAATTTTGAGGAGTTACATTTTTATGTATTATTTATGTAATAGATATATGTTCCCTGAAGTTCTTTCAGTTGAATTTGTGTAAATTCAGTCATGGTGTTCATGCACAAGTGATGTTTACTTAGACAAATTTTAATGTAAACTGTTTTATAAAGTGAGTAATCACCCACAATTTATTATATATGTGTACTTTTATGAGTCTATATTCAAGAATTTATATATTAAGGCTCTTTAAAACAAAGAATGCCTATAAAATTGAAATACCTTCAAAGTCAACTTATGAGGCACTACTAATGAGTAAAAGGTATCATTCTTATGCAAATAAGATGGAGGAGACAGTATAGAACTGATTGTAGCAATAAGTACATATTGTTATGGAAAACACAATGATGGTTGAAAATACTTGCTGTCCTCTGGTTTTTCTCTGATTTAGCCTTCTTCCCTTCCCAGACAGTATATGGTGCTGGTCCCCTCTCTGCTCCACACCGGGACCCCTGAGAAAGGCTGCCTCCTTCTGAGCCACCTGAATGAGACAGTGACTGTAAGTGCTTCTTTGGAGTCTCCCAGGGAGAACAGGAGACTCTTCCCTGACCTGGTGGCAGAGAAGGACTTATTCCGCTGTGTCTCCTTCACGGTG
Organism: Myotis davidii; assembly: GCF_000327345.1. Classification (NCBI taxonomy): domain Eukaryota; kingdom Metazoa; phylum Chordata; class Mammalia; order Chiroptera; family Vespertilionidae; genus Myotis; species Myotis davidii. The sequence continues at coordinate 56,843 of NW_006281750.1, read as the reverse complement.
AGTACCAGCTGCCCGTCCCTATTTGATACATTATATCTCCATGGTAATGGAGAATGAGTGTTCAATCCCAAAGAATGACTTTCAAATGTTAGTGAGGATTTCAGAAAGAACCAAGGCAATGAATTTTTAGCTATTGAGGAACAAAGCATGAATTTTTTCACCAGGGTAAGGGGGAAATATTTTTCTACTTGCCAAAGTTCAATGTACTTCCTAAAAAATCTATACTAATAAAAGGGTAATATGCTAATTAGACCAGGTCAATTAGCCATCTTCCAGACGTCCAGCTTCCTTCCAGACAAAGCCATGGTGGTGGGGGCCGAGGCAGAGACAATTAAGGGCAAGATCAGGATGGCAGGGGGTTATGGGTGACCAGGCCAGCAGGAGAGGGCCATTGGGGGCAACCAGGGGAGGGCAGTTGGGGGTGACCAGGCCAGCAGGGGAGGACAGTTGGAGGCATTAGGCAGGCAGGCAGGTGGGTGGTTAGAAGCCAGTGGTCCTGGATTGCAAGAGGGATCCCAGATTGGAGAAGGTACAGGCCAGGCTGAGGGACAAACCCCCCGCCCCCTGCACAAATTTCGTGCACTGGGCCTCTAGTAAAAAATAAATGTATTAGCCACAGAAATTGTATGATTTATAGGTTCTTTCTAGCTTTGTTATATAACCATCTCTTTCAGGCCAGAGTTGGACAATGCCTAGAAACAGATTGTACAAATACCTCATAGAAGGACAGCATGCAGCAGATTTTTTCTCTCGCAGTGGGATATTACGTGTCTTTGTCCTTGGAATATGTAAATGGTTCAAAGTACTCCAAGAATAAATCCAGTACCTCTGTGAGGATGCTTAACTTGGAATACTTAGCTCCTATAATCTCCCATACTTTTTCAGAGATGCTTCTCTCCATTCCTTCAGAAAACATATACTCTGTTAAAAAGAGTAGTGTAACAAATAGAGTTCCAGATGAGCTATATGGGAACTTGGGTCCCACTGATGGCTGTTCTTACTGATATAGTTCCCCTATATTTTATATTAATATCTTCACTCTTATACCTGGAGAAATATTCATACTTACCGCACCCTTTATGAAGCTGAATGAGAGACAGAAAATAGCAATGGTTGAAGGAGTCAGAGGGAGAAGACTGTGCTGTTCCTCAGTGGTATCTTTGTTCTTTAGATCCCAAGAATCTCATCCTCTTCAGAGGTGGCTTTCTTCACTGTCCACATAAAGGGACAAACACAAGACTTCAGGAAGAAGAGCAGAGTGCTGGTAAAGAACGATCAAAGTCTCGTCTTTGTCCAGACAGACAAACCCATCTATAAACCAGGACAGACAGGTAAGTAGGGAAATTCCACCTCCTCAGCAGGTTTCCTGACAAAGTCACCATTATCTTGATCTCTTAGTCTTCTGTGTTATTACCTAAATTACTGGCTTTATCGTGTCTGAGACTTACCAGAAAATTTCTTTTTCAGTAAAATTCCGCATTGTCTCTGTGGATGAAAATTTTCACCCCCTAAATGAACTGGTAATTATCTCAATATCTCTAGTTTGGGTGGGTGGTGGTTGGTGGGATGAGAGCACTCACCCAAGGTGGGATGGGAAGGTCCAGGAAAAGTGAAGTGAAAGCTATTCCTGTTGGAACCTAGATTCCAGCTTTACTACAAATCTAGAGTCTTATACAAGGCATAATTGAGGAGTAAGAGATGAGAAAGCTCTTTCTCCTACAACAGTAATAAACCAGTCTGGAAATAGTCAGCTACATTCATTGTTCTCAAAACACGACGTTAAGTATAATGAACAGGTACAATAAAAAGTTATGTATTACCCATACCCATACTCTGAAGGAATTCATAATTAAAGCACCAAAGAGTTTCACTTCTTCTGAATATATGTATACTATATATATATATGGCTAAAATGTTAAGTGTCCTTCCCTCCATCCAACCAGTTGCTATGACATGCACTGACCACCAGGGGGCAGACGCTCAACATAGGAGCTGCTGAGCTACAGTGACTTGGCAGGGGCGGTTCTTGGGTGATGCACCTCAAAACCAGAGAGGAGGGAGTCCGATTCCACCTTCGGCCATGGGTCATGTTGTTGCTGGGGCTCTGTCAGCCCGAATCTGGTTTACTTTACACTTGCATTTGCATTCCACACCCTTTACGACAGCAACTTTGCAGAGTGCCCTCTTGCACTCCGGGACCCCTCAAGGTTTCAGCCTGATTCCCACAGGCCAGGCCAGGGGACCCCACCTACCAGAGGGACCCTGCTCACTCCACAGACACCTTTCAAGCCATGACACTACCCCAGTTGTGGCCAGCTTTTGAGGGACCTTGGGAGATTGGCTCCAGGCCATGTCCAGCCTGTCTTGCCCAGTCCCGCCCTGCTGGCCACCTTCTAATTAATTTCCTTTCATGTGCATAAATCTGTGCACTGGGTCACTAGTGAAATATATAATTTTATTATATATGATAACATATTTTATAATTTTTATTCGTGCATCATATACTATTCATTATATATAAAGTCTTCATTTCTGTTCATTGTGTGTCCCTTCCTTCAAGTAGCTTTCAATATGAAGGCAAAGAAACAAGGCTATTTTTAAAAGGTAAATATTAGACAATCTTGAAATTAAAAGAAGTATTCTTGGTTTATTTTAAAAATAATTCTGGGAATTTTCTTCCTGTTAAGTCTAAATCATAATGACATGTAACTTTATTAACATCAATTTTTAATTTATGTAAGTAAATAATATAGTCATAGTCTTCACTAGGAGGATTTTAGTGCCTAAATAATATTGGTGAATAATATTAATTAACATATCTGGGTATGCTAATTAACCCAGATATGCTAATTAGTCATGACCAGATATGCTAATTAGTCATGGCCAGATATGCTAATTGACCATCACTCAAACACACAAGATGGCCAGCAGGGAAGAGCAATAGGGGGGGACCAGGTCTGCAAGGGATGATTTTTGTAAAAATATGTTATGCTTTTCTTAGAACTATTTACTGATTTTTCTAAGCAATTCCACTTCTTTTATGTTTCTAGTTAAATTTTGATATATCTTACTACAAACATTCTTTTTCCTTAGTAAGCTGTTTAATCATAAATCTGAAATCATAGCCTTGGTGAAATTCTAATCACGTCTCTTCTTTCATTTTTTCATATAGATTCCACTGGTATACCTTGAGGTAAGCATCAGAAATAATATCTTATAAGGAAGTCAGTGCATTTAAGGAAGAGGAAATTCTGATACTATTCCAGACAGATGAACTGTTGTTAAAAAAAAAACAAAAAACCTTTCAGATATAAATTTTCCTATTCTCAGATGTCAGGTTTATTGTGGTTCACCTTTCTTCTGTGTTTGTCTTTCCTGAAGGCAATGCCAATTACTACCCTGAAAGTCATGTGTTTTGTCAAGGGCTATCATGACTAAATAATTATTCCCATGCTCCTTTCTTACTTCTAGAACCCAAAAAGGAATCGAATTGGACAATGGCAGAATCTCAAGTTAGAAAGTGGCCTCAAACAGTTAGAGTTTCCCCTCTCATCAGAGCTGATTCAGGGCTCCTACAAGGTGGTGGTAGAGAAGGAATCAGGCGGAAATATACAGCACCCCTTCACCGTGGAGGAATTTGGTATGGATTATGAAAAATGAAAGGATCATAACTGTTTGGTTCATAGTGTGAATTCACTTAGACTTTTTTATTTTCCCACAGGTATATTAAACTTGGAGTAGAGTAGGCTATATCTTTTTCTAAGGCCATCATTATTCTGTGAACACAAAAGTTTATAAGAGCGTGGTGATTTATAGTAGCAAGTTATACTTTATCAAGTATCAAAATGTTTAATTCAGTGGAACATCATCATTTGTTAACATCACTGAGATCTGTTGTGGTCACAAAGTCAGATTTTTGCATGAATTATTAAACCTAATCATCTTGAAGTTGATAGATGGAAAAATGAACGTAACTTTTCAGGTTATTTTTGTGGAAAAAATTATAGGCATGAAAATATTTGTATTTCTATTAATTATTTACCAACTCCCCTCTTTCTATTTATCTCTATCAACAGTGGTTCCCAAGTTTGAGGTCAAAGTTCAAGTCCCAAAGATAATCAGTATCCTGGATGAAAAAGTGGACATATCAGTATGTGGAATGTGAGTTAAATTGTTTTTGTCTAAAATTTCATATTTTGCCTCAATTTTGAGTGACTATTTAGCTAGTACACAATTATAAATTAATTTTACTTGGCACTTTTAAAAGTTTATCTCAGTGACCTCTTTTTATTTATATTATTAAATATTTCAAATGCACCAAAGAGTGTAGAAATTTCTCAAATGCACCAAGGAATGTAGACACATACATGATTTGATAAATAATAAACATGTTTGCTGATTTTTTTCTTTAACATTTCAGGATAAATTACAGAAATCATGACATTTTCACACAGCTACAACAGTATAGACCTTTAAAAATTAGTGACATTTTTCTATGCAATAATGATGACATTGTCACATTTAATAAAATAAAGTGATTATTCAATACTAATTTTGAGTTTACACTCAAGTATCCTTGATTTTCCTAAAAATTCTCAGATTTTCCTAAAAATGTCTTTATTCATTGCTTTTAGTTATTATGGCTCATGTGTACTTTCTTTTTTTTTAACCAACTCTCTACCATGAAAATTTTTGATTGAATATAAAAGTTATCAGAATAGTAAAATATAACCACTTGTGACCGTCACCTATTATAAGCACTATAAAATTTTGCCAATTTTGTTTCATTGATTCCTCCCCCCTACAGTTTTTTTCCTAATATTTTTAAACAAGCCATGGGAAATCTATAAATAGCTCAAAGTTTTAAAAATCTAGACCCTCCTTTTGTCCCATGGTGTTAGCTTATGGAAAGCAATAGGTCAATTGGCCTATAAATGTCCCACTTGTTGCATTTGCCTTATTGGTCCTTCATGGTACATTGATTAATTAATTTGCTCTCTCCTTTGGCCAGTTTTAAGAGCATATTTTGAGTGCTTTGCATAGATCCTCTTGGTGCAGTAAAGGAACAAATTTTTAAACACTGAAATAATCTCTCTCCATTTATAATTTTTTGAGGAATTTTCATACAGTTTTTCATAGTGGTTGCTCTGATTATATTTTTTACTTGAAGTTATATTGTAGGCATTTGGAAATAGAAAAGCAAAACTGGTGACCCCCTAAAAAAAACATCAATTATTCCATTTGTATTTAAAATATAGAGGAATAATTAAGTATAGAGTGGACACATAAAAAACTTTATATGCCCCATGATTGGTTTTTTTAGACTTTCTGTCTCTCTTATCTCTCTATCTATCATCTATCTATCATCTATCTATCTCTGTGTGTGTTATGTTTGCTTATTACTTATTTTATTCTCTTCATCACAGATTTTTTAAATTTGTTATAAAGAGCAAGATTTGATTTTATGACAAAATAAAAAGAATAATAAAAATGAAAACATAAAATTATCCCAAGGCAATTTGGATGTGCATTGAAGTAAAGTTTCAAATGCCTTACTGGGCAATATCTTTATAGAGACATTTTCCAGACATGTTCCTACGTGATATGAGTCTAAAATAATAAAGTTGTTATTAGAAAATAATTACTCTGTGCTGGGCTGTTAGTGAAAATGTAGATACCTTTCTTCAGTTCCTGATTTATGTCTTATGTGACAGATACACCTATGGGAAACCTGTGCCAGGACGTGCAACCGTGCGCATGTGCCGAAAATTATTTGATTCTTTTTATTGTCCAAAGAAAGAGTTCTGTGAGGAATTCAGTCACCAGGTTAGTATGCAGTGTTCTCTCTGTGTACTATTGTTGATAACCATTGAGCTACCCCATTTCACTAATGGGCATCAGAATAAGCTGATCTTCAAATATTCACCACCAAAGATGAAATCCCTATTAATAGTCACCAAAATTCTCATTTTGATGATCAATCATAGATTGTAAATCAAATATGAATATTAAATTCCTAAAGGTTGATTAATATGTTTAACCCAAAAAATTCTTGATACCAGAAAGGAAATAGTAGATTTAGTGACTATTGGTCTGAATCTGTGTGACATTTATCAATTTTTGTATTCGCAGCTTAACAGCAATGGCTGCATCACCCAACAAGTAAACACAAACTCGCTCCAACTTAAGAATGCGGGTTATGAAATGGAACTTAGAGTGGAAGCCACGATTAGAGAAGAGGGAACAGGTTTGAGTATTAACTTAATTTGGGAGGTAAAGCAATAAATATTGATTTGTGTCCCGTAACAAAATAAAAGTCATAACAAATGTAGGAAATGAATTTTTTAAATATATTTTTATTGATTTCAGAGAGGGAGAGAGAGCTAGAAACATCAACGATGAAAGAGAATCATTGATCGGCTACCTCTTGCATGCCCCCTACTAGGGGTCGAATCCACAACCTGGGCACGTGCCCTTGACTGGAATTGAACCTGGGACCTTTCAGTTCACAAGCCGACGCTCTATCCACTGAGCCAAACCAGCTAGGGTGGAAATAAATTTTAGAGCCAAAGTAACTTCCAAGAATAGTTACTCTTTCCTACCTATATTTTTCAGACCTAGAGTTCACTGGAAGTGGGACCAGTAAAATCACAAACATTGCAACCAGAGTCGAGTTTGTGAAAGTGGATTCACACTTTCGAAGAGGAATACCCTTCTTTGGTCAGGTAGAGTGTATTGCAATTTAGAGGTAAATGAAGTGTCCAGTTGTTCTTAGGTCAAGGACACACTGATGTAATCCAAACCTAGTTAGTATTAGCAAATAATTAATATGACCCAAGTCATTGAACAAAACCAAAGTAGATAGTTTCCTTTGTAATATCACTGATAAAATACATGAACATACACTACAGTATTAAGAGAATCAGAGGTACTGTTTCTTTTTTGAGTATGTAACTAATAAAGATGTTTAATGTGATATAAGTTAGTTATTACATCAAGCCCCTTATCCCACCCATTTTACAATAAATAAATATATTTCTGCCATTATCCATCCAGCATCAGAATTTTAAAACAGTTTCTCACAAATGACTCTCAATTTATGGTGTCAATTTCTTGTTCTGTTTAAAATAAGTGAATAAATTATTTTATTTTTAAATATTGGAATTATAATAGTGTGCAGTTTATGATTATTATTATTGTATGATTTTCATATTTCGGGTACATACTTTAAGATAATACAATAAATAAATAATGTTGATTTTATTCAGATTTACAATTAATTTTAGCAGCTTTATACTTACTGAATTTTTCTTAAAAAAAAAACCCCACACATTCTTGTGCAGATTTGTTTCAGAAAATGAAAATTAAGATGAGGATCCAAATGCAAAGAAACAGTTTTGTAATCAGTATGACAGAGTTGTTTCTTATTCTTTGGTTTTTGTTTTTAAGTCACGGGAGCAAAGCAGTCTGTTCCCATGAGTTCTACCTTCTCTCAGTATTCTCCACATAACTTAACAATTACTTTTCTTCTGTAGGTGCTCCTGGTAGATGGAAAAAATGTGCCCATTCCCAATAAACTTGTTTTCATCTCCGCATTTGAAGCCAATTATCTTTTCAATGCAACTACCAATGAGCAGGGTCTTGCACAGTTTTCAATCGATACAACCAGTATGTTGACTAACCACCTTTTTATTACAGTAAGTATGAAAGAAAAGAAACCACCTTTTCATTACAGTAAGTATGAAAGAAAAGAAACCTGAGAACAAAGAGAACCTTGGTAAAACAGTCATTTATTCAGAAGTGAAGAAGGACACAGGCTGTATTTAAGAGAGAGAAATAAGAAGCTGTGCAATTTGGGAAAAAACTTGGGTATATAAAAATGTAATTGGAAATAATAAAGACATTAGAAAAGATATTGTTCAAGTCCCTGAGAATTATTTTTAAGGAAGGGGTAAGAGAAGGGAGGGATGGGAGATATCTATAATACTGTCAACAATAAAATAAAAATTTTTAAATTGTTCTTAAAATTTATGTATTTTCTAAATATCTCATTGGATTTTTTTTCCTCAACAATATCAGTTCTTCAATGGGGGATTCATGTAATTTGTTTTTCCATGTCTACTTAGATATTTTTAAAATGATCAGAACCTCCCACATACACACACACATATTTATATATTGCCTAATAAAGAGGATAAAAAAAAATCTATAAAGCCCCGGTTCGGTAGCTCTGTTGGTTAGAGCATCATTCTGATACACCAAGGTTGTGGGTTCAATCTCCAGTCAGGGCACATACAAGAATCAATCAATGAATGCATAAAAAAAGTGGAACAAATGATCTCTCTCACTCTCTCTCTCAATAATCACAAGAGGCATAGATGCTAATTTTCTGAGGATTATTTATTTTGAGACCCTTGTGTAATAAGAGATTTTGTTAATATATATAATGTGATTTTAGTTAAACCAATTTAAAAGAGACTCTTATCAAAGATTTCTAGCTTTTTAACTGGACCATTATTGTTCCCCTAGCTTTGAGCTGCACAAGAGTCAAATGAGTAATGAGTTGGCAGAATCAGTACAAAGGAGATAAATATGTAGATTATTTTCTTTTAATCTGTGCAAATTAAGAGATTGACAATATGTTTAGTTGGCAGTCAGCAAGAACAAGAGAAATGCAAAATATACTTGAGAGTAGAAGACACAAAATTGTAACTTCATTTTGGTGGGAAGCTAAAGTGAAGACCTTCAAGACAATATTGATTCTTTGTTCTTCTGTTTTATCAGGCCTACCATGAGAAAGGTGACATGTGTTATAGGATTGCGTTTCTAGAAGAAGAACACCGGGCTGCTCAGCACACTGCAAGACATGTTTTCTCATTAAGTGGAAGTTTCATTGACTTGGAGCCTGTGGTTGGTACCCTGCCCTGTGACCAAACACAGACTATCAGGGCACACTATATACTCAAGGTACCGGCCCCTGGAAAATTGAAGGAGTTCGTTTTCTATTACCTGGTAAGAGAAAGGCTACAGATATATTTGGAGTTTATCAGTAGATAGAGTGGTGAATGGGGCCAGGAATGTAAAAAATATTTGTGCACTACTGTCTTGCTTTCTCATCCAGGTTCCCTTGATTCTTGATTTTCAGGAGGTTGATTCTCTCTAGCAGAGACTCAACAATCTAAAGTCAGTTATGTGGCCCAGTCAGTGTGGCTCAGTGGTTGAGCATCGACCTATGAACCAGGAGGTCATGGTTCAATTCCTGGTCACAGCACATGCCAGGATTGCAAGCTCAATCCCCAGAGGGGGACATGCAGGAGGCAGCTGATTAATGATTCTCTCTCATCATTGATGTTTCTATCTCTCTCTCCCTCTCCCTTCCTCTCTGAAACTGATTTAAAAAAAAAAATAGGTTATGTGGAGAATAAGGTGTTGAAAACAGTGTCAGCAAAGTTCTTTTCTCTGCTGATTTTTCATTTCAGATCATGGCTAAGGGAGGCATCGTCAGATCAGGAACACATGCTCTGCCTGTAGAGCCAGGAGACAGTGAGTATCTTCCAATCAGTCTCCCCGTTTCCTTGCCAGCACATCCACCCTTACTCAGTGACAGTTCACAAATGGGGAAATCATTCCCATTATTCCTTTACACTAAGAAAGGGGACAAAAGCCCTAGTGGGTTTGGCTCAGTGGATAGAGCCTCGGCCTGCGGACCAAGGTACATGTCCTTGACTGGAATCGAACCTGGGACCCTTCATTCAACAGGCCAACACTCTATCCACTGAGCCAAACCAGTTAGGGCACTTTCTTCTATTTTTAACCCTACCAACAAATGTACATTGACCATCTTTAATTTTAGAATTGCAAAGAAGAAGAGAGTTAAGTATCATGGAGGGGGATGTTATTTTTTGTGCAGACTCTGAGCTAGGCTCTTTATGAGGATGCATATTGTGCTGCGGGCATGAAATTGAGTACTTCACCCATGAACTTGAGTGCACTTCATGAATAAGTTAGGAGAAAGGAAACCAGTATTATTTTCTATTCTAATTAAATCTATATCAAGGTTTAAATCACTGAAACAAGAACCCATGAACATTCCTGTAATTAATCTAAACAAAGGCAAGTATTTCACCAAACTCCACACAACCCCAGTGCTAAACTTAACAATGCTTAGGATTTGTTCCAAGTCAATGATTTTTCTTTACTTTTATGGTTCCTTTCCTTACCAGGCTGTTTTTAATACCAAAACAATATTCAAGAAGGTTTAATTTAAAATAAGCTATTAATCAGCACTTTCAATAATTGTTTGAAATAAACATTAAAGAATGCTGAAGTTTTGAATATCATTTTCCACAATATTATGTAGAGATCGATACAGCAATCTGGACCCTATTGCTTGCAAGGTTCCCCTTCACTCCATCTTGTTGCCTGTTTTTCTACTTTATTTTAACAATGAAACATGTAACACACTTAGAGAAAGAGGTGTGTCTAAAAGCACTATCTAATTTTTTCTGATATTTTAATTTGTGCATAATTCATGAAAGAAATAATCTCTGACTAGTAATATAAAGAAAACTCCATTAATTATTTACTTAATGAACACATCACAAAAAATGTATTGAAAGTAACTGAAGCAATAATTGAAAGTATTTCTCTATATAAGTAGTTAAATCATAAATATTTAGAATAAAACTGTTTTAATCACACATCATAATTACATTATTAATTGCCAATTTGTTCTCCACTAAAGAGCTACTGAGAACTCTTCACTGTGTTAGATTAAGAAAAAAACCAAAAACTTGTTTCACAGTTTGTCTAATTCAACCTTTTGAATTACTTAAGTTTAGCTTACTTATATAATTCTTTTTTATATGCTATTTTGCATAGTGTTTTAATATCAGGATATAAATTACGAATTTCAGAACTATTTCAAAATCAGTTTGAAATTCAGAATTCAGGTTTTTAATAATGAAGCCTTCACAATTTTCATTACTAAAAGGTTACTTTCCTTCCAAAGCTTTCTTTCTCTGCCAAAACATTATGAAAAGGTTATTCTTCCAAAGTTTCCTCTGCCAAAACATTACTAAGAGGTTATTTTTCCCTCCAAAACTTTCTCTGCCAAAAAAAAAAAGAGAAAGTTATGTACCATAACTTCTTGTTCCATGTTTATAATATTTCAATCTATTCTTACCTTGTATGGTTAGCTCAAGATAGCAAATACAAGGGTTGAAATTTCCCTCTTT
>NW_006281750.1:40924-44937 GCF_000327345.1 Myotis davidii | reverse complement strand
TTTTTCATCTATACCATTTTCCCAAATGGAGAAGTTATTGGAGATTCACAGAGTTTTGAGATTGAAAACTGTCTAGTCAACAAGGTGAGTGCCTTTAGCAAAAAAATCACAAGAACAGAAATAAATGGTATCATAGGTACTGCCTATTTAACCTCAGAGAGGGAAAAAAATGAATCCAGAAAAGTAAAATGAGTTGTCCAAAAGTTTCCAGGCAGCTAGCACAATAATTTTCCAAGTCCACAAAATTGCTTCCACATAAAACATAATTTAACTTTGTATCCATGGTGCCCAATTCCACTGATTCAATTGTGTGAGGTATGTAAGAGGCTGTGACTCAAACGTTTCAAAAACTTGAAGAACAAATAGAAAACTGTATTATGAATCAGAGGTAATGATGCGCCTCTACTAGTAAAATTCAAGCAAGGCATCTATCCCTAATGACCCTGCATTGCCTCCTTAGGGCAACACAGCCTTTCAACAGCAAAGGCAAGATGATAAAAGAGGTTCCTTCCTGTCTGATGCTTCCCAGCGTAGTCATTAAAGCTAAATGTCAGGATGACCCAGAAATGTGGTCACTGCAGGATGACACAAGCAGAAGTGCGGGATGACTGTTCCTTCATGTCTCGCAGGTGGATTTGAGCTTCAACCCAGCAATAAGTCCTCCAGCCTCGCAGGCCCACCTGCGAGTCACAGCTTCTCCTCAGTCGCTCTGTGCCCTCCGCGCAGTGGACCAAAGCGTGCACCTCCTGAGGCCTGAGGCAGAGCTCTCCCCGTCCTCGGTGAGTTCCCTCAGCCTCAGGGGTTAGAAAGGGCTGCATGAGGTGCTCAGAGCAAAGAGAAGGCCCTGTTGAGAGTAAAATGCAAGAATATAATAAAAATATTTACCATTTGTCTAATATTATATAGTATCTCAAGCTCTCCCACACATTTTCTCATTTACTCTTTCCAGCATCCCAGAGAGTAAGCAACAGCCCTATTTTATGATGTAAAAACTAAGGTTTGTAGCCCTTGCCGGTATGGCTCAGTGGATAGAGCATGGGCCTGCAGACTGAAGGATCCCGGGTTTGGTTCCTGTCAAGGGCACATGCCCAGGTTGCAGGCTCAGGCCCCAGTAGGAGGCCTGCAGGAAGCTGCCAATCAATGATTCTCTCTCATTGACGTTTCTATTTCTCTCTCCTTCCCCCTTCCTCTCTGAAATCAATAAAAATATGTACTTTTAAAAAAGAATGTTTTTTTAAAAAGCACTGAGGTTTGTAACAGTTGAGACTTGTGCCAGCTTACCCAGAAGTGACATGGCTGAGACGTCATTCTGAAACTGCCCGCAAACTGCCATCTCCTCCTTGACATAACTTCCATTCCTATAAAGAATCAAACCTAAACCTGTTAACTCATGATTTACAATAATCTTAATGAAAGCTAACTTTTGTTAAGATTTAATACTTATATAGGTCATGCCAAAAAAAGAAAATAATGTAATAAATTGCATAAGTAAAATCATTGTTGACCAAAAATAAAACAAATTAAATCATTTTTGGTCACTGGAGTAATTAATTTTATAAAATTAATACAAGCATGTCATGAAACTTTCAATGGATCTAACAGTGTATGTCTCTAGAGTACTTGGGGTCTGTAAAAGTGGTAATAAATGATTCACAAATTATTTTCAATTAAAAAAGAACATGACCTCTCACACCATTGTCAGGAATGATGATTCACAGACTAAAATTTTAAGTCTCTCCTTTTTTCTAGAATTATATAATTCATGGTGGTAATATTTGGAGTGTCATGCTGATTTATTGCTGTTATCAGCAGCAGCAGCAGCAGCACACGGTGTAGGCACTAGCAAAATACCAGTAAACATATCACAATCCTTGTCCTTATAGAGCAGTGAATATTTGGAGTGTCATGCTGATTTATTGCTGTTAGCAGCAGCAGCAGCAGCACACGGTGTACTGGGTCTGTTGTAGGCGCTAGCAAAATACCAGTAAACATATCACAACTCTTGTCCTTATAGAGCAGTGACTTGAGAGAGACTATAATAAAAGGTTTACATGGCTCAGAAAAATAAAAGGTGAAATACTGGTTAACAATTGGTATTAGGAGAAAATATTTTCAAACAGGGTTTTTTAAGAGAAATCTTTCAGCAAAAAGAGAAAATTCAGAGGCTACTTTTCTAACCTATAGGTAGAACTACATTATTCATATTTTGAATTTTTCAGTATAAGTCAATTAAATTATACGTTACTAGAGGCCCAGTGCACAAAAATTTGTGCACTTGGGGGTGGGAGGTCCCTCAGCCCAGCGTGTACCCTCTCACAATCTGGGACCCCTCCGAGGAATTCTACCTGCTGGCTTAGGCCTGATCCCCCGGTACCCAAAGTTTAGTCTCTTTTTGTCAACTTGTGATTGATCCCTTTACCCAATTCATTCTCTTCCCACCCTCCTTCCCCTCTGATAACCATAATTGTCTGTATCTATGAGTTTTAGATTTTTTTTGTTTGTTTATATGTTTGTTTTGTTTGCTCATTTGCTGCTTTTTTTTTATATCTAAGACTAGAGCTTGGTGTATAAAATTCGTACACAGGTAGGTCCCTAGGCCTGGCCAGCAATCAGAGCCAATCTATGGGGTGACTGGTGGGGCAATCTGGATGCCCCCACTGGCACCTGCCTTGGCTGGCCTAGGGCCTGCAGGCTGGGGGCAGCTCCTGCGTTGAGCGTCTGCCCCCTGGTGGTCAGTGCGCATCATAGTGACCAGTCATTCCACTGATCCTTCCACTGTTCGGTCGATTTGCATAGTAGGCTTTTATTATATAGGATATGAGTGAAATCATACAGTTCTTGTCCTTTTTCACCTGATTTATTTTATTTAGTATAATACTCTCAAGATCTATCCATGTTGTCACAAATAGCAACATTTCATGTTTTTTATGGCTGAGTAGAATTCCATGGTATATATGTACCACATCTTCTTTCAAAGGACTCTGTCATCAATCATCTGTGAAAGGGCACACCTGTTTTTTTTAAAAGGGCAGCAGGAGCAGGAGGCACACAGGAGTTGCTGGTCCATAGCAATTCTGAGATCCAGCCAAGCAAATGTTGCAAATTATTTGATATGACTCAGTCTTACTCTAGACCAGGAATAAATATCCAGGCCTCTTAGTTCCATTCTGTAGGTTCTGGGTTCTTTCCTCTGTCATCCTTCTTGTTCCTAAAAGTGACCTGTGTTTACAATTGTGTAGATAGTGTTCTATTGATTATAGATGATATGTAGTCATTGATGTACCTGTGTGGTTCTATCTAAGAACAAAGCTCAATAGAAATAGAAGTTTATAGATGGCAATAGTTCTTACCTAAATTTCTCAGAGCATTGATTAGTCATCCAACACAGAAGCAAGTTAGATCTCCTTCCCATATTTGGTCTAGTTTTATTTCTAAACTTTACAGTGAAGTTTTTATTAGTCCTTGGTAATTTAAGATTCTATTATTCCATGGAACTATTTTCCCAAGTAGATTTTACAATTTTAGAACAAAAAACACTGTTAAGGAGGTGGAGAGGGTATAGATGAGATAAATGGTGATGGGGAAAATAAAGTAAAATTCTTAAAAAAAAATACAACGTTCAAAATACACAAAATTTTTAACCTCTCTAAGGTACCAATAGCATGAAGGTACTCAAGAAAAGGATAATTATCATACTTTTCTTAGTTTACTGTATATTTCAAAACAAGAGCAAGTAAGTTCTGTCTTTAATTTCTCTACTGTTACAGGTATATAATCTGCTACCTGTAAAGGATCTCACTTATTTCCCTGAAAATTTGGACCAGGAGGAGGAAGGACAAGCAAACTGTCGTTATACTCGTTCTACTCCTCCTATTGGTGGAAGCTTCTCTATTCCCTCAGTTAATTACTATATTAATTATGATGAAGAAGATATGTATAGCTTCTTAAAGGTAAATTCCTTACTACTTACTAAGGTACTAGCTTATGAAAGTTTGAATGTTAGTAAAACTTTA
>NW_006281750.1:39655-40870 GCF_000327345.1 Myotis davidii | reverse complement strand
ATATATCTTTAAATAAAACTTTATATATATATACCAATAATTGAATAAATTGTTTAACCTGACATTTCATTGAGATATTTTTAGTTATATTTAGTTATTTGAAAAAGATGCCCAATTACACAATTCTAAAAAATCATAAAGTACTATAATTTTACCATTCTATATTTCTTGAGTGTGTATATGTCCATGGAATTAATATAATGTTAAGGGCATTGGAATTAATAAGTTAATTCTAAGGAAAAAGTATTTCATGCAGTCTAATCATTTTTACAGGGTATGGGATTAAAGGTACTCACCAACTCTAAAATCCAAAAACAGAGGTCATGTACAATGAGTCACATACCTGTATAGTGTCCCTTGTATACAGCTTTACGGTTTATAAAAGACAAATGACCGCAGAGTTAAGCTAAAAAAAGAAAGAAAGAAAGAAAAGAAAAAAAGTTGCTTTTAATTTCCTGTCACATCCAGTAATATTACTTTGTAAAAAATAAAAAAGGTAAAATGAGATACATAATGTAGCCTTATTTTATTTACACAGAGAGAAACAAGGATTCTGATAAGATGCTTCTTGCTGAGATCATTTAGCTGGTAAATGACATGGCCTGAATTGACTGGAGTTGTTTGTTGAGTCAGATGCTTTAGGGTGCAGAATCATGAAATTCAAGATTCTACTATATATAAGAGAGGAAAAACAAAATTTATAATGGAAAAGGAGAATGATTCTAATTATAGAATCAAAAAAGGCATTCATAAATATGCTATATATGTCTCACTGGTGGAAAAAACAACAGTGTAAACATTGCAGAAATATCTCATAATCCAGGGCCAGAAAATGCCAAAATAAAACATCAAATAAAGCAGCCCTTTTCTAGGAACTCCAATTTCCCCTTAAAAAGTCTGTCCAATCCCCAGGTACACATACAGCCTATTATCCAACCCGTTTTCATCTCTTTCTCAAGGTATTCTGGCTATCCTTTTCTCCAAAATACCCCTTGATGTCTATCCTATCTAATAATAGACAAATAGGGTAATTAACAGTACCTCCGATACACTTCACATTGGCTAATCAGGACAATATGCAAATTAACTGCCAACCAAGATGGTGGCTGGAAGTCACGCAGCTGAAGCGAACATGAGACTTGCTTGCTCCAGTGATGGAGGAAGCCAAGGTTCCCCGCCTTCCGTGGCTGGGCTCTGAGCTCCTAAAGCAACAGT